>NC_133658.1:778025551-778099770 GCF_037893015.1 Macrotis lagotis
GTATTTTCTCTGGGTACAGATGGTATTTTCCAGTGCAGGCAGTCCCAAATTGTCCCTGAATGTTGCACTGATGGATTGATCGAGTCCAACAAGTTTGATAATTGTCCCCATGTTACTGTTAGGGTGTACAGTGTCTTTCTGGTTCTGATAATCTTGCTCAGCATCAGTTCATGCAAATCTCTCCAGGCTTCCCTGAATTCCCATACCTCCTGGTTTATAATAGAACAATAGTGTTCCATGGCATACACATACCACAGTTTGCTAAAACATTTCCCAATTGAAGGACATTTACTTGATTTCCAATTCTTTGCCACACAAACAGAGCTGCTATGAATATTTTAGTACAAATGATGTTTTTACCCTTTTTCATTATCTCTTTAGGGTTTTGACCCAGTTCAGGTATTGCTGGATCAAAGGGGATGCACATTTTTGTTGCCCTTTGGGCATAGTTCCAAATTTCTCCTAGAAAAGCTGGATGAATTAACAGCTCCACCAACAATGTAATAGTGTCCCAGACTTCCCACCACCCTTCCAACAATGATTATTATCCTTTCTGGTCATATTGGACAGTCAGATCGGTGTTAAGTGGTACCTCAGAGAACATTTTTTTTAAAATTTATTTTTATTAAAGATTTTATTTGAGTTTTACAATTTTCCCCCAATCTTGCTTCCCTCCCCCCCCCCACAGATAGCACTCTGTCAGCCTTTACTTTGTTTCCATGTTGTACCTCAATCTAAATTGGGTGTGATGAGAGAGAAATCATATCCTTAAAGAGAACAGAATTCTCAGAGGTAACAAGATCAGACAATAAGATTTTTTTTTCTAAATTAAAGGGAATAGTCCTTGTACTTTGTTCAAACTCCACAGCTCCTTATCTGGATACAGATGGTATTCTCCTTTGCAGACAGCCCAAAATTGTTCCCAATTGTTCCACTGATGAAATGAGCAAGTCCTTCAAGGTTGAACATCACTCCCATGTTGCTGTTAGGGTGTACAGTATTTTTCTGGTTCTGCTCATCTCACTCAGCATCAGTTCATGCAAATCCCTCCAGGTTTCCCTGAAATCCCATCCCTCCTGGTT
Source organism: Macrotis lagotis (assembly GCF_037893015.1). Classification (NCBI taxonomy): domain Eukaryota; kingdom Metazoa; phylum Chordata; class Mammalia; order Peramelemorphia; family Peramelidae; genus Macrotis; species Macrotis lagotis. The sequence continues at coordinate 778,026,634 of NC_133658.1, forward strand.
TCTAATAGAACAATAGTGTTCCATGACATACATATACCATAGTTTGCTAAGCCATTCCCCAATTGAAGGACACTTACTGGATTTCCAATTCTTTGCCACAACAAACAGGGCTGCTATAAATATTTTTGTACAAGTAATATTTTTACCCTTTTTTCCTCTTCTCTTCAGGGTATAGACCCAGTAGTGGTATTGCTGGGTCAAAGGGTATGCACATTTTTGTTGCCCTTTGGGCATAGTTCCAGATAGCTCTCCAGAAGGGTAGGATGAGTTCACAGCTCCACCAACAGTGTAATATTGTCCCAGATTTCCCACATCCCTTCCAAAAATGATCAATATCCTTCCTGGTCATACTGGCCAATATGAGAGCTGTGAGGTGGTCCCTCAGAGAAGCTTTAATTTGCATTTCTCTATTAATTAATGATGTAGAGCATTTTTTCATATGGCTATGGATTGCTTTGATCTCCTCATCTGTAAATTGCCTTTGCATATCCTTTGACCATTTCTCAATTGGGGAATGGCTTTTTGATTTAAAAATATGACTCAGTTCTCTGTATATTTTAGAAATGAGTCCTTTTCTCAGAATCATTAGTTGTAAAGATTGTCTCCCACTTTACTACATTTCTTTTGATCTTGATTATATTGGTTTTATCTGTGGAAAAGCTTTTTAATTTAATGTAATCGAAATCAACTAATTGGTTTTTGGTGATGCTCTCCAACTCTTCCTTAGTCATAACCTGTTCCCCTTTCCATAGATCTGACAGGTAGACTAGTCCTTGATCTTCTAATTTGCTTATAGTATTGTTTTTTATGTCTATGTCCAGTAACCATTTGGTTCTTATCTTGGTAAAGGGTGTGAGGTGTTGGTCTAATCTAAGTTTCTTCCATACTAACTTCCAATTATCTCAGCAGTTTTTATCAAAGAGGGAGTTTTTATCCCAATGGCCAGACTCTTTGGGTTTATCAAACAGCAGATTACTATAATCCTCTCCTGCTTTTACACTTAGTCTATTCCACTGGTCCACCACTCTATTTATTAGCTAATACCAAACAGTTTTGATGACTGATGCTTTATAATATAATTTTAGATCAGGTAGGGATAAGGCACCTTCTTTTGCACTTTTTTCATTAAGCTCCTGACAATTCTTGACTTTTTATTTCTCCATATGAATTTACTTACAATTTTTCCTAACTCATTAAAGTAATTTTTTGGAATTTTGATTGGTAGGGCGCTAAACAGTTTAGTTTTGGTAGAAATGTCATTTTTATTATATTAGCTCTCCTTATCCATGAGCAGTTGATATTTACCCAGTTATTTAAATCTGATGTAATTTGTTTGAGAAGTGTTTTATAATTGCTTTCAAAAAGATTCTGAGTCTGTCTTGGCAAATATTTTACACTGTCTGAGGTTACTTTGAATGGGATTTCTCTTTCTAGCTCTTCCTGCTGTTTCTTGCTAGACATATATAGAAAAGTTGAGGATTTATGAGGGTTTATTTTATAACCTGCAACTTTGCTAAAATTGCTAATTGTTTCCAGTAGTTTTATAGATGATTTCTTGGTATTCTCTAGGTAGATCATCATGTCATCTGCGAAGAGTGAGAGTTTTGTCTCTTCCTTGCAAATTCTAATTCCTTCAATTTCTTTTTCTTCTCTAATTGCTGATGCTATCATTTCTAATACAATATTGAATAATAGTGGTGATAATGGGCACCCTTGTTTCATCCCTGATCTTATTTGGAATGGCTCTAGCCTCTCCCCATTGAATATAATGCTTGTTGATGGTTTCAAATAGATACTGCTAATTATTTATTCCTGGGTCAAAGGGTATGCACATTTTTATTCCTACACTTTCTAGTGTTTTTAATAGGAATGGATGCTGTATTTTGTCAAAAGGTTTTTCAGCATCTATTGATATGATCATATGATTTCTGATAGGTTTGTTGTTGATATAATTGAGTATACTAACAGTTTTCCTAATATTGAATCAGCCCTGCATTCCTGGAATAAATCCTACTTGATCATAATGTATTATCCTAGTGATGACTTGTAGTCGTTTTGCTAAGATTTTATTTAGGATTTTTGCATCTATATTCATCAGGGAAATAGGTCTATAATTTTCTTTCTCTGTTTTAACTCTTCCTGGTTTAGGTAACAGTACCATATTGGTTTCATATAAAGAGTTAGGCAGAGTTCCATCTTTCCCTATTTTTCCAAAGAGTTTATATAGGATTGGAATCAATTGTTCCTTAAATGCTTGGTTGAATTCACTTGTGAATCCAACAGGCCCTGGAGATTTTTTTTAAGGAGTTCAAAAATGGCTTGTTGAATTTCTTTTTCTGAGATAGGGTTGTTTACGTATTTAATCTCTTCTTCATTTAACCTAGGCAACTTATATTTTGTAAATATTCATCCATTTCACTTAGATTATCAAATTTATTGGCATAGAGTTGGGCAAAATAATTTTGAATTATTACTTTAATTTCCTCCTCATTGGTAGTGATTTCACCTTTTTCATTTATAGTACTAGCAATTTGGTTTTCTTCTTTCTTTTTTTTTAATCAAATTGACCAGAGGTTTATCAATTTTATTGGAATTTTCATAATACCAACTTTTGGTTTTATTTATTAATTAAATAGTTTTTTGCTTTTGATTTGTTCTTTCTCTAATTTTTTAGTTGCATGTTTAGTTCATTGATTTCCTCTTTCTCCAATTTATGCATATAAGCATTTAGAGCTATAATATATCCCCTGAGAGTTGCTTTGAATGAATCCCATAGGTTTTGGTATGTTGTTTCATTATTATCATTATCTAGGATAAAATGGTTGATTCTATAATTTGTTTTTTGGTCCACTGATTTTTTAAAATGAGGTTATTCAGTTTCCAATTTGTTCTGGGTCTATATCTCCTTGGCCCAGTATTGGATATGACTTTTATTGCATTGTGAGCTGAGAAAGATGTATTCACTATTTCTGCCTTTCTGCAGTTGATCATTAGGTTTTTATGTCCTAGTACATGGTCAATTTTTGTATAAGTTCCATATACTGCAGAGAAAAAGGTATATTCCTTTCTTTTCCCATTCAGTTTCCTCCATAAGTCTACCATAACTAATTTTTCTAGCAATCTATTTACCTCACTAATTTCTGTCTTGTTTGTTTTAATGATTCAATTTATCTAGATCTGATAGTGGGAGGTTGAGGTCTTCCACTAGTAGAGTTTTGCAATCTATGTCTTCCTGTAGTTCTTTCAGCTTCTCCTCTAAGAATTTGGGTGCTGTCCCACTGGGTGCATATATATTCAATACTGAAATGACTTTATTGTCTATGGTACCTTTTTGGAGGATAAAGTTTCCTTCCTTATCTCTTTTAATGCTATCTATTTTTGCTGCTGCTTTGTCTGAGATAAGGGTTGCTACCTCTGCTTTTTTTTACTTCCGCTGAAGCAAAATATATTTTGCTCCAACCTTTTACCTTTACTCTATATGTATCTCTCTGCTTCAAATGAGTTTCTTGTAAGCAGCATATTGTAGGATTCTGGTTTTTAATCCACTCTGCTACTTGCTTATGTTTTAAGGGAGAGTTCATCCCATTCACATTCAAGGTTATGATTACTAATTCTTTTTTGCCCTCTGTGCTATCTTCCCTCTGTTTGTATTTCCCCCCCTTTCCCCCCTTTATCCATATTCTCCAGTATTTTGTTTTTTAATACCACCCCCTGCTATATCACACCCTCCCCTTTCTTTCCCCTTTCCTTTTTTCCCTTGTCCCTTCCCTTCCTTTTGTTATTTCCCCTTATTTCCCCCACTCCCCTTCCCTTTCTCCATCCCCCTCCCCTTTTCCTCTTTTAATACTTGAAAGGTTAGATGTTTTATAAGTTAACTGAGTATGTTTAGGTTGACTTTAATCCAAGTCTGATGAGAAGAAGATTCAGGTGTTTCTCCTCTGCTCCCTTCTTCCCCTCTATTACCATAGGTTTTTTGTACCTCTTAGTGTAATGAGTTTTGTTCCATTCAGTTCCCTTTCTCCTCCCATCTCTTTCCTGTCCCTCTTTTTAGGGAGGTAGTGTGTTTTTTTAGATCATTCTATCTAAGTCATAGAAAATTCTGAGTGTCTGTCCCTTCTAGTTCAGTATATTCTATTGAATAGAGTCAAAATTCCTGAGAGTTATTAGAGTCTTTCTCCCAAGTGGGGTTAAAGCCAGTTACATCCCATTAGATAGCAGTCTCATGGATAGGTCATAGATGTCCATCATTTCTGGCTGGGTATATTCTCTCTGTTAGACTTACATTTCTCAGGATTTATGAGGGTCTATCCCTGCCCCATTCTGGGATATAGCCAGTTTCGACTTACTGGATTGCATTTGTTTTCATTTTACTGCCCCCCCCCCCTTATTTTTACCTTTTCATGTGTCTCTTGAACCTCCTGTTTGATGTCCAAATTTTCTGTTTAGCTCTGGTCTTTTCATCAGAAATTTTTGGAATTCTTCCATTTCGTTAAATGTCCATATATTTCCCTGGAAGAGAAGGCTCAGCTTTGCAGGAAAGTAGATTCTTGGCTGCATTCCAAGCTCCGGTGCTCTTTGAAACATCTTGTTCCAGGCCCTTTGATCCCTTAAAGTTGATGCAGCCAGGTCATGCATGATACTTACTGTGGCTCCTGGATATTTAAATTGTTTCTTTCTGGCTGCTTTCAGGATTTTCTCTTTTATCTGATAGTTCTGGAGTTTGGCCACAACATTCCTTGATGTTTTCATTTTAGGATCATTTTCTGATGGAGATCGATGCACTCTTTCAGTAACTACTTTGCCCTCCAATTCCATGATATCAGGGCAGTTTTCCATTACTAAATCCTGTAATATTAAGTCCAGCCTTTTTTTCTCTTCAATGTTTTCAGGTAGTCCTATAATTTTCAGGTTGCACCTCCTCGATCTATTGTTAAGGTTAGTGGTTTTGTTGATGAGGTATTTTACATTTTCTTCTATTTTTTCTATTTTTTAATTTTGTTTAGATGACTCTTGCTGTCTCATAGAGTCATTAGTTTCTGTAGACTCCATTCTTTTTTGGAGGGAGGAGTTTTCTTTACCCTTTAACCTTTTGCAGCTCCTTTTCCAATTGGTCACTTCTACTTTTGAAAGAGCTCTCCATTTAACCAAATGAGGTTTTGAGAGAATTAATTTCTTTTTGAATTTGATCATTTGAGGATCTGAGAGATTTATTCTCCTTTTGTGTTTGTCCAATTGTACTTTCTAAGATTTTGTTTTCTTGTTGCAAGGTATTAATTTTCTCTCCAAAATTTTTAAGCTCCTTCCTTATTTCTTCAAGGAAGTCTTTCTGTGCTGGAGACCAGATTGTATTCTCCTCAGAGGTTCCAGGTCTCTCTGAGTTGGGGTCATTCCCTTCCAGGAATTTTCCTATGAATCTACCTTTCTGCTGACCCTTCTTCATTATGCTAAGACCTTGAGTTGTGTGGGGGGGGGGGTTCACCTGGGTTTGGGATTGCCAAATGCTTTACTGAGTGTAGTTTCTCTGGCTGGCCTGTAGGAGGTGCTGGTTGCTTTCTCTGGAGTGTCTGTGACCTTGGTTGAGAGGCATTCTCCCTTTGCTTGAAGGAAGGAATTGGAGCTATTGAATTCTTTTGCCTTCATTCAGTGGTGGGCTTTACCCTGGCCTGAGGTCATTCCTCAGCTGGGCTGGTTCTTTTGCTCAAACACCTGGGCCTGAGGCAGAAATGGTTTGCAATTATTTGTTTTGGAGGAGGCATCAGTGCAATGGAGGGGTAGACTCAGAGTTTCTCAGACCCGAGGAGCCCAGTGATGGTGTCCCCAGCTCTCCTGCACCAACACCTCTCCCCGCAGCCCCTTCCCCAAGCTCCAGGGGGACAGCACCAACACCAGTGCCTCTTCTTCCCCGCGGACCCAAGCCCCTTTCATCCAGCCCCACAGCTGATCCAGCAGGTCCGGCTCTTGGGCCCTCAGACTCCCGGTTCCAATTCAGGTGTTAATCTGACTGATCCAGAGCTGATCCTCCATCTGAGCCCAGACTCACCCGCCTGTACTCAGCCAAGGCTGCTGCAGGAGACAAATCCTGAGATAGATGTTCTTTCTGCTGGTTTTCTTTCTGGGTTTTCTGGTTCGGATTTCTTTTAAGAGGTTTGTTTAATGTGATAGATGGGGAAGAGATCAGGAGACTTTAGAACTGTCCTTGTCTTCTCTCTGCCATCTTGGTTGGAAGTTCCCTCAGAGAACTTTTAATCTGCATTTCTCTAATAAGTAATGATTTAGAGCAATTTTTCATGACTATGAATTGCTTTGATCTCCTCATCTGTAAATTGCCTTTGCATATCCTTTGACCATTTGTCAATTGGGGAATGGCTTTATTTAAAAAAAAAAATTTGACTTAGTTCTCTGTATATTTTAGAAATGAGTCCTTTATTAGAAGCATTTGTTGTAAAGATTGTTGCCCAGTTTACTACATTTCTTTTGAACTTAGTTACAGTGGTTTTGTCTGTGTTAAAGCTTTTTAATTTAATGTAATCAAAATCATCTAGTTTGTTTTCTCTTCTTTAGTCATAAACTGCTCCCCTTTCCATAGATCTGACAGGTAAACTAGTTCTTGATCTAATAGTTTACTTATAGTATTGCTTTTTATGTCTAAATCTTGTATCCATTTGGATCTTATCTTGGTATAGGGTGTGAAGTGTTGGTCTTATCTAAATATCTTCCATACTAACTTCCAATTTTCCCAGCAGTTTTTATCAAAGAGAGAGTTTTTATCCCAATAGCTGGACTCTTTGGGTTTATCAAACAGGAGATTACTATAATGGTTTCCTGTTATGGCAGCTAGTCTACTCCACTGGTCCACCACTCTATTTCTTAGCCAATACCAGACAGTTTTGATGACTGATGCTTTACAATACAATTTTAGATCAGGTAGGGCTAAGCTACCTTCTTTTGTACTTTTTTCATTAAATCCTTGGAAATTCCTGACTTTTTATTTCTCCATTTGAATTTACTTACAACCTTTTCTAACTCATTAAAGTATTGTTTTGGAATTTTTGATTGATAGGGCATAAAACAGGTAGTTTAGTTTGGTAGAATTGTCATTTATATTATATTAGCTCAACCTATCCATGAGCAGTTTGTGTTTGCCCAGTTATTGAGATCTGATTTATTTTGTGTGAGTAGTGTTTTGTAATTGTTTTCAAAGTTTCTGAGTCTGCCTTGGCAAAGAGACTCCCAAGGTATTTTATATTGTTTGACTTTACTTTGAATTGGATTTCTCTTTCTAGCTCTTCCTGCTGCATCTTGCTAGTCTTCTATAGAAATTTGAGCATTTATGTGGGTTTATTTTATATCCTGCAACTTTGCTAAAATTGATAATTGTTTCTAGTAGTTTTTGGATGATTTCTTGGGATTCTCTAGGTATACCATCATGTCATCTACAAAGAGTGAGACTTTTGTCACCTTCTTCCTAATTCTAATTCCTTCAATTTCTTTTTCTTCTCTAATTGCTGAAGCTATCATTTCCAATATGATTTTGAAAAGTAATGGTTGTTTAATCCCTGAGCTTATTGGGAATGCCTCTGGCCTCTCCCTATTGAATATAATGCTTGTTGATGGTTTCAGATAGATATTGTTTATTACTGTAAGGGACAGTCCATTTATTCCTACCCTCTCTAGTGTTTTAGTATGAATGAGTGCTGTATTTTGTCAAAAGATTTTTCAGCATCTATTGATATAATCATATAATTTCTGATAGGTTTGTTGTTGATATAATTAATTATACTAACAGTTTTCCTAATATTGAACCAACCTTGCATTCCTGAGATGAATTCTACTTGTTTAAAATGTATTATCCTAGTGATAACTTCATGTAATTATTTTGATAATATTTTTATTTAAGATTTTTGCATCTATATTCATCAGGGACATAGGTCTATAATTTTCTTACTCTGTTTTAAGTTTTCCTGGTTTAGGTATCAGCACCATATTCATTTCAAAGAAAGAGTTAGGCAGAGTTCCATCTTCCCCTATTTTTTCCAGAGAGTTTATATAGTATTGGGACCAATTGTTCCTTAAATGTTTGGTAGAATTCATTTGTGAATCCATCAGGCCCTGGAAATTTTTTCTTAGGGAGTTCAATAATGGCTTGTTGAATTTCTTTTTCTAACAGTTGCTTTGAGTGAATCCCATAGGTTTTGGTATGTTGTTTTATTATTGTCATTATCTAGGAGAAAATAAGTAATTCTTTCTATAATTTGTTGTTTGGTCCACTCATTCTTTTAAATGAGGTTATTCAGTTTCAAATTAGTTCTGGGTCTATATCTCACTGGACCAATATTGCATATGATTTTTATTGCTTTGTTATCTGAGAAAGATGAATTCACTATTCTTGCCTTTCTTCAGTTGATCATTAGGTTTTTATGCCCTAATACATGGTCAATTTTTTGTATAAGTGCCATGCACTGAAGAGAAAAAGGTATATTCCTTTCTATCCCCATTCACTTTCCTCCATAAATCTGTCATATCTAGTTTTTCTTACTCTTGAGAATTATAATATAACTCTTGAGAATTGTAACTCTAACAGAGGGAACATACCTAGCCAGAAGTGATGGACACTCATGACTTATCCATGAGACTGCTATCCAATGGGATGAAACTGGCTATAACCCTACTTGGGAGAAAGATTCTAATAACTATCAAGAATTGTACATCTGTTATATATATATATATATATATATATACATATATATATATATATATATATATATATATAACATAATTAGCTAGAAGTTATGGATACTCAGAATTTTCTATGACTCAGGTAGAATGATTTAAAAAAAAAACCTCCTCCTTGGAAAGGGGGACAGGAAGGAGATGGGAGGAGGGAGAGGATTTAAAGGGGCAAATTTTATTACATTAAGTGGTACAAAAGACCTATGGTAATAGAGGGGAAGATGGAAGGAGATGAGAAACACCTGAATCTTCCTCTCATCAGACTTAGTTTAAAGTTAACTTAAGCACATAATCAGTTAACTTAAGAAACATCTTACCTTTCAAGTATTAAAAGGGGAAAATTGGAGGTGGAGCAGAGATAAGGAGGGGGAGAAAAAGGGGAACTAAAAGAAGGAGGGGAAGGGAAAAGGCAAATAGGGAAAGCGGAAAGAAAGGGAAAGGGGTAGATACTGGAGGGCAGACATAATGAGGGGGTTGGTATTCAGAAACAAAATACTGGGGAATACAAATAAAGGGGAAAGGGGAGAAATATAAACAAGGGAAGATAGTATGGTGTGCAATAAAGAGTTAGTAATTATAACTTTGAATTTGATTGCAATAAACTCTACCTTAAAATGTAAGTAAATAGAAGAATGGATTAAAAACCAGAATCCTACAATATGCTACTTATAAGAAACTCATTTGAAGCAGAGAGATACATATAGAATAAAGGTAAAAGGTTGGAGAAAAATATATTTTGCTTCAGCTGAAGTGAAAAAAGCATGGGAAGAAATCCTTATCTCAGACAAAGCAGCTGCAAAAATAGATAGCTTTAAAAGAGATAAAGAAGAAAACTATATTCTTCTAAATTGTACCATAGACAATAAAGTTATTTCAATACTAAATATGTATGCATGCAGTGGGATAGCATCCAGATTCTTAGAGGAGAAGCTGAAAGAACTACAGGAAGACATAGACTGCCAAACTCTGCTAGTGGGAGGGCTCAAGCTCCCGCTCTCAGATTTAGATAACTCAAATCATAAAATAAACAAGAAAGAAGTTAAGGAGGTAAACAGATTGTTAGAAAAACTAGCATTTCTAATACAATATTGAATAGTGGTGGTGATAGTGGGATCTTTTATTCCACCCCTGAACTTATAGGGAATGATTCTAACCTATCCCCATTGCATATAATGCTTGTTGATGGTTTCAGACAGATGCTGCTTATTATTCTAAGGAACAATCCATTTATTCCTATTCTCTTTAGTGTCTTTAGTAGGAATGGGTGCTGTATTTTGTCAAAAGTTATTTCAGCATCTAGTGATCTAATCATGTGATTTCTGATGGGATTCTTATTGATATAATTAATTATACTAACAGTTTTCCTAATATTGACCAACCTTGCATTCCTGGGATAAATCCTTCTTGGTCATAATGTATTATCCTTGCGATAAGTTGCTGTAATCATTTTGTTAATATTTTATTTAAATTTTTTTCATCTATATTCATCAGGGAGAGAGTTCTATAATTTTCTTTCTCTATTTTAACTCTTCCTATTTTAGGTATCAGCACTATATTGGTGTCATAGAAAGAGTTAGGTAGAGTATAATTTTCACCTATTTTCCCAAAGAGTTTATATAGAATTGAAATCAAGATGGCAAAGAGAAGACAGACACTGTGCTAAGGTCTGCTGATCTTCCCTCATATATAATATGAAGAAAACCTCTTAAAAGAAATCTGATTGACAAAACCCAGTAAAAGAAGCTAGGAGAAGAACATCTACCTCAAGGTTTGTCTTTTGGGATCATGGATGAGCCAGGTGCAGAGGGGGGAGAGAGAGCCTTCTGGGAGGGGTGAGAGCTGGAATAGCCTGTGATCAGACATGGAGGCATTGACCTGTGGGGGCCTTGGCCTGAGAGCCAACTGGAGAGGGGAGGAGATGGTTGTTGAGAATGATGGTCTGGGGCTTGACAGCAGGGCTGTAGGGCTAGTTCCAGTGGAATGTGGCTGGACATTGATCCCCTGGGCTCCTCTGGTCTGGAGGAACTCAGAATCCATACCTTCATTTCAGTTGAATCTTCTTTCCAGAACAAACACAAAATTATAGCCCAGCTCTCTGCCAGGGCAACAGAACTCCCTCAGCAGTGAATAGGGAGGGTAATTACCTTGCCCCAGGGCATAGACCATATTGTTAAAGGATAAAAGCATCCAGTAGCACTATCCACATGCTTCAGGCCAAGAGAGGGGGTCTCAAATCAAGGTCATAGCCAATCCAGAGATAGCAATTAGCAACCCCTACTGGCCAGTCCACTTGGAGTTACTAAATTTGATGAGCAAAGTCTCTAGGGAGCTAAACATGAAACCTCTGTGAATCAGTTCCTCCTCCAACACAAGAACTTAGGAAAATGAAAAAAGGCCAGCAAAAGGGGGGATCCATAGAAAAATTCATAGAAGGAAAAGACCTTAACTCAGAGAGATCTAGAACCTCTGAGGAGAATATGATTTTACCTGTAGTCCAGAAATACTTCGTGGAAGAATCATGAAAGAGTTTAAAATTCAATTGCAAAATTTGAGAAAAGAAACCCAAGAGAAGATTAACATCTTGCAACAACAAACAAATCCTTGGAAAATACAAGTGGACAAATGGAAAAGAAAATAATTCCCTTAAAAACTTAGTTGATCAGATGGAAAAGTCTTTCAAAATTAGAACTGACCAATTGGAAAAGGAGTTGCAAGAGGTAAATGAAGAAAATTCTTTCCTAAAAAAAAAAGATAGAGTGTGGAATCTAATGACTTCATGAGACAACAAGAATCTGTTAAACAGATCCAAAAAATTGAAAAAAATAGAAGAAAATGTATTATGCCTCATTAGCAAAACCACTGACCTTGAGAACAGATAGAAGAGAGTCAACCTAAGAATTATTGATCTTCCTGAAAATATTGAAGAGAGAGAAAAAAAGTCTGGACTTAATATTACAGGATTTAATGATGGAAAACTACCCTGATATCATGGAACCAGAGGGTAAAATAGTTATTGAAAGAATACATTGGGGGCAGCTAGGTGGTACAGCAGAGGGGGCAGCTAGGTGGCACAGTGGATAGAGCACCGGCCCTGAAATCAGGAGTACCTCAGTTCAAATCCAGCCTCAGACACTTTCTAATTACCTAGCTGTGTAGCTTTGGGCAAGCCACTTATCCCCACTGCCTTGCAAAAACCTAAAAAAATACATTGATCCCCTCCAGAAAGGGATCCCAAAATGAAAATGCCAAGGGATATTGTGATCAAATTAGCAGAACTATGAGGTAAAAGAGGAAATCCTGCAAGTAGCCAGAAAGAAACAATTTAGATACCAAGGAGTCACAAGTAAGGATTACAGAGGACCTGACTGCATCAACATTAAGGAATCAAAGAACCTGGAATGAGATACTCTGAACTGCAAGGGAGCTTGGAATGCAGCCAAAAATTCATTATCTGGCAAAACTGAGCCTTCTCTTCCAGGGCAAATGATGTACATTTAATGAAATAAGAGAATTCCAACTTTTCCTGATGAAAAGACCAGAGCTTAATAGAAAATCTGGACTTCAAACAGGAGATTCAAAAGACACATGAAAAGGTAAAAAAGGGGGAGGTAAAAGAAAAAAAAAACTGTTATCCAATAAGATGAAACTGGCTAAATCCCTGCTTGGGAGAAAGACTCTAATAACTCTCAATAATTTTAATTTTATTAGAGAGAATATACTTAGCCACAATGATTGACACTCATGACTTTTCTGTGACTCAGAATGATTTAAAACAATATCTCATTAAAATGGGGGACAGTAAAGAGATGGGAGGATGGAGAAGATTGAATGTAATAAATCTCATCACATTAAGAGGTACAAAGGACCTATAGCAATAGAGGGGAAGAAAGGAGGAGGTGAGAACTGTCTGAATCTTACTTTCATCAGATTTGGCTTAAAACTGACATACAAGGGGCAGCTAGATGGCACAGTGGATAGAGTAAGGACCCTGGAGTCAGGAGTACCTGAGTTCAAATCAGGCCTCAGACACTTAATGTTACTTAATATTACACCTAGCTGTGTGGCCTTGGGCAATCCACTCAACCCCATTGCCTTGCAAACAAACAAACAAACAAACAAAAAAAAACCTTACATATATTCATTTAAGTTAAGAAACTTATCTTAACTTTCAAGTATTAAAAGAGAAAAAGGAGAGGGAGGAAGAAAACAGGAACTAACAGAAGGAAGAAGGGGCAAGAGAAATGGGAAAGAAAGGGGTGGGGTGTTGGATATAGGAGGGCAAACAGACCGAAGGTGGTGATATTCAGAAACAAAATACTGGAGAATATGGATAAAGTGAAAAAAGTGGAAAAATGCAAAGTGAAGACAGCATGGAGAGCAATAAAGTGTTAGTAATTATAATTTTGAATGTGGATGGGATGAACTGTCCCTTAAAAAGTAAGCAAATAGCTGCCCTCATTGATGCAATTTCAGTACTAAATATGTATGCCCCCAGTGGTGTAGCATCCAAATTCTAATATAAGGTGAAGGAGTTACAGGAAGACACAGAGAGCAAAACTGTACTAGTGGGAGACCTCAACCTCCCTTTGTCAGATTTAGACAAATCCAAACATAAAATAAACAAGAAGGAAGTTTAGGAGTTAAGGAGCTAAATAGGACTTTCAGGTAATCCTAAAATTTTGATATTATCTATTTTGGAATTCTTTTTCCAGGTCAGTTTTTCCAATGAAATTGTGCATATGTTCTTCTAGTTTTACATTCTTTTTGGGTTTTTTTCTTCTTTTGTGTTTTCTCCTAAAGTAATCAGCTTCACTTTGCTCAGTTCTGCTTTAAGGAATTATTTTCTTCAGTGAAGTTTTGTAACTTCTTTCCAATTAGGGCAATTCTGCTTTTTTGGGGCATTCTTTTCCTCATTGTTTGTTTTTTTTTTCAGTGGGGGGATGTTCTTTTTCTATTTGACCCAATATGTTATTTTCTTCAGTATTTTGGGGTGTCTTCTTCATTAAGCTGCTATCTCAGTCATCATGAATTTCTGCATCAATCTCATTTCTCTTCATAATTTTTTCTCTTCTTCCTTTACTTGATTTTCAAAATTCTTTTTGATCTCTTCCATGACCCGAGACCAATTCATATTTTTTGGAGGCTTTGAATTAGAAGCTTTGACTTTGTTATTTTTCTTCTAAGAGTGTATTTTGATCTTCCTTATCCACACTGTTACTATTTATGATCAGATTTTTTTCTTCTGTAGTTTTCTTTTTTTCCAAGCTTATCATTTGATTTTAACTTTTTTTTTGTTTCTTGATTTTAACTCTGCTTCCAGGGTGGAGGGTACACTGTCTCAATCTTTTGGGTTTTTTTCAACTTTTTACAGATAGAGTTTTAGGGACCTGCAATTTTTGTTTTCGTTTTTGAAAGGCAATGGGGTTAAGTGGCTTGCTCAAGGCCACACAGTTAGGTAATTATTAAGTGTCTGAGGTCGGATTTGAACTCAGGTACTTCTGACTCCAGGGCTGGTGCTCTATCCACTGTGCCACCTAGCTGCAATTTTTCAATTTCTCCTAAATGGTATGATCTCTGTAGAGGTTTTTATTACTCTCCTGACCTTTATTCTAGTTTGTGTGTGACCACAAGAACACTCCTTTTTGCCCTGGAACTGTGAGGAGGGTCCTCCCATCCCTTTCAATAGTTAGCTCTGTTGTTACTGCTCCTTTTTTCACTTGGACTTCAACTTGGGACTATGATCCAGAGAAAAGTAGGGGCAAAGCAACAGAGACCTACTTCAGGGATAGCAAAGAGATCTCTGTAATCTCCCATCCATGGATTAAGAACTCCAGTTGCAGCTGCCTCTGATGAATTGCTCAAAATCTCCCCCAAATCACTTCAAATATTTTAAATAATATCTCTAAACAAATTCTAAACAAAAAAGACCAACTGAAGCAATTTTCTAGGCCAAGACAACTTGGAAGACTGGTGGGAAGAATCTGTTGCATCAGGGTTTGTGAGAGAGGAGTTTGATCCTAGCCATCCAGGAACAGATAACCAGGTGACAAAGTCAATGGTAGCGGTGACAGCTTCTGGATTTTTCAGCCCAGAGATTGCCAAGAACAACTTTGCAAGGTCAGCAGCAAAAGGTCTGTCCCACCAGGATGAGAGTAGAGCACTGTACAGTGCAGGCCTCTGCAGCCCAGGAGTAACTCCAACAGACCAGGAGCAGTTCTTGGAGGTCATTGAATCATCACAGGTGGCTCCTAACAGAATTATTCTGTATCTGATGTCAGGTATGTTAATCAAAGGGATACCAATACATCAATGATGCTAGTAACTCCATTGAGTTTGACATACCTAACTGCAGGTGGAATTTTCATGAGAAAATTCTATTAATGGAATGACTACTAGCACAGCAGAGTATCTGAAATGGACACAATAACAGACCTGAAGCCGACACTAGCTTTATGACCTCTGCATGGAATAGACATTTAAATACTTAAGGGAACATTTCCTTCTATGTCCTTGCTTCCTCTTTATAGCAAATTACTATAATCATGTTAGCTGAGCCATTTGACCTACTTTTTCTAAATTCGAATGGATAAGCGAGTGTTTAGCATTGCCTTCTGTTATTAGCTTCATATCCCTGAGTTAATTGAGATCCTTTAACTTTTCACAATGCTAAGGGAGGGGATATTTAGGCAAATGATAAAGATTTGGGTCATCAGGATATGATTCTTTATCATAAGAATTTTTTTAGGAAGGAAATATCAATAATGTCTCTAAACAAATTCTAAACAAAAAGACCAACTGAAGCAATTGTCTAGGCCAAGACAACTTGGCCTAGTTAAATCAGAAGGATAGTCTCTGATCCATTGTACAATTGTCAAAAAAAGATCCATTTTTCCAACTAGGGGTCTTCGTTCATTTTAAATATGACTAAAGTTAAACTGAAAAAAATTGTTGAAAATCTTTTATTAGATATGTGCTGTTCTGAAATGATAATTCAGTGTGTATATTTTTATCATACCTGAGCCTTTTGTTACAAATCAAATTGCTCTGGCAGCTTTTAATAGATTTATTTTAAATTTGAATCCATATTTTCATGAAAATGCTGATTATTAGTGGAAACCTACCCTCCAAGTATAAACTAGATGTCAATTGAATAATGTGAAATATAAAGAACTGAGTTCCTGTGTTTATAAGCAAGCCAGAGTTGTGGATTGCCTGGTCTAGGAGGTTCCAAATTTCTTTCTTAATAATGATATGTAAGTTCTCACCTGATAATTTCTCAAGGATGAATTTGTGTTAAGATGTAATATTTAAGAAATCAATATCTCTCCAATGAACCTGAGCTGATCTCTTTGAGATTAACCCTGGGTTGGACATTGTAAATGCACTGACTCAATCTTTGTTGGGATTTTCATTATGATTCCCTTCAATGATATTTTTTCCAGGTCCCTTTTCCTTAGGATCCTGCTTTTCCTTCTTACTGGCCCCTCCCCTGAACCTGGAAGTCAGAGTTTAATCTCTCTGTGAGGTTTGTTTCTTTCAGATTTCAAGTGGCCCAAGCAGAGTATCTTCTAGCACCCCTTGGATGCTACCTCAGCCAATTCTTGGATGAACCTCTGACTCCCACATCAAATGAGACTTGCTAGGCAGGGAGAACTCTAGGTCTCCTTTTCAGCTGGAAGTAGTTTCAGAAGAAAACATACCTTTGTCCCACTTCCCAAATGAATTTGATCCTAAATTATTTGAGTGGGGAATAAAATAGAGGAAATATTAATGCTACCTCTGCACTGACCAAGTACCTTACATTTTACACCACTGAAGGTAGCATAATTCACCCTACCCCCATCCCAATGTTTAAGTTATTGAAATAAGGTCAATGACTTTAGTAAAGTACCTTGTCTTCTCCCTGACAAGGGCAAATCTCTATCAACTAAACAATGGTCCCTAATCTAGCCTGAAAGGAAAGTTATTGCCCCTCATTTGTTAGGGACTGTTGCCTGTGGGAGTGCTGTGAACCTTCATCACCTGGTGCCCCTGAACACAAGAATGTTGTTTTACTAAGTGGGAGTGAATTAGAGACTGACTGGGGAGGATATTTAAGCACTTGCTTTTTGGGCAAATAAATGAGACCTTGGTGTACAGAAGGGAGAACTTGTCTTCTTTGTCTTCCAAACCATCAATGCTCACTTGGGGAAGATGAGGGAGTCCAGAAAGGGCCTCAACACACATCAACATATCTCTCATAACATCACCTCTGCTCTCTGAGCTACCTGCCCCCTGCTATGTCTCCCTATGTCATCTTAAGTCTCCATTTACCTACATCTTCCTTAAAAGCTCACCCTCTTCTAAGTTGAGTTGTTTCTCTTCTGGGGAAACTAATGTATTCTTGGGGAGCATGATTCCCCATGTAACCTTCCTTGCTCCTATACCCCTCCTTACTGCTCATCTTCTCATGGTGGCTTAAGTTATTTCAATTATTTAGGTTACTTAGGGATCAGTGGTTTCCTGCCTTTAGTTTTTCTTTTGCTTAATTCTGCTTTACTACAGGTATATTCTCTCTCTCTCTCTCTCTCTCTCTCTCTCCATATATATATATATATATATATATATATATATATATATATATATACATATATACACACACACATACATGCATACATACACATATACATATATGTGTGCATTATACATATATGTGCATATATACATATATACATATATGTGTGTATTATACAAATATGTGCATATATACATGCATATACATGTGTATTTATTTAATACATATGTGTATGTATTCTGTATATATATATATATATATATATATATATATATATATATATATACACACACACACACATATACCTATACTTAAATATTTTGTGTCTAAAAATTTTCTGCATCAGAGTCAAACTTCTACATGAATTCTTTCATGTTTTACTCAAACCTTTAACCACTTACATTTTCCCCTGGCATCAAGTGCATTCACTTTTATTTTTCCCATATTCTCTCTAGTATTTATTATTTTTCTTTCCTTTTTGTCATATTAGCCAATCTGAGAGGTGTATGCTGGTACCACCGAGTTATTTGAATCATTTCCCTAATTAATAGTGAGTTAGAGTATATTATCATATCACTCATGTCTAAAAAGTGTCTGTTCATATCCTTTGACCATTTATCAATTGAGGGAATGACTTGTCATTTTGTAAATTTGACCCAGTTCTAGATATGTTTGAGAAATGAGGTCTTTAACAGAGATATTACTTACCCCCCCCCCCCAGTATTCTGTTTTCCTTCTAATTTTGGTTTTAAATTTGTACAATTAAAAAATATAATCAAAATGATTTATTTTTACATTTTGTAATATTCTTTATGTCTTGTTTGGTCCCACAGACTTCCCTTATAAATAAATCTGACAAAGTAAACTATTTCTTGCTCTCCTAATTTGCTTCAAGTATTATTCTTTATGTATAAATCATCTACCATTTTGACCTTATCTTGGGATGTTGGCTTATCCCTAGTATCTGCCACAGTTTTCCAGTTTTCCCAGTAGTTTTTGTCAAATAATGAGTTTTTGTTCCAGAAACTTGGATCTTTTCATTTATCATTTACTAGTAAATGTCAGAACGTCAATAAGTCTTTGTCAATAATTTGACATCTGATGAACTGGTGACTAATTTATTACTACTATCATGATAGATGTGGATAAAATCAGATTTAAGTTTTAAGATCTTACTAAATTTTTTTTTTAGAATTTTGCAAGGCAAATGGGGTTAAGTGGTTTGCCCAAGGCCACACAGCTAGGTAATCACTAAATGTTTTTATTTTGATGATAAATCATATATTTTTCAGAACAGTAAATAGGCAAAAAAAATAAAAAGGAAACAGAGTTCCTGAAACCATATTTATTTCCACACATAGGGATCCTTGTCATGCTTGATGCCATGGTATTCAAGGGAAGCAACATTTTCCATCTAGTATTTAATTGTAAGAAAACAGAATATCTCTATCAAAACCTACCATATATTGAAAACTCTGAATGTATAAAAATTCTGATGCTGTTACATATAGGCAGGATCAGAGGAGGAGAGTGATACAAAAATTTATATATGTATATGGGCATGGGCTAAGTATAATTTAAGCTAAGAGTTTACTATCCTATGAGGGAAGAAAATCCTCCCCCACCCCCCACCCCCAGCAAGGAGGGGAGGCTGAGTTACCAGAGATTGGGTGGGGTAAGGAGATTACTTGGTCTGGAGACTTGAAACCAGGCAGAGTATCAGAGTGTTGTTAAATAAAGTTCAATTTCTTACTTCTAGAAAGAAAGAAAGAAAGAAAGAAAGAAAGAAAGAAAGAAAGAAAGAAAGAAAGAAAGAAAGAAAGAAAGAAAGAAAGAAAGAAAGAAAGAAAGTAGGAGAATATTGGTACTCTGCCCTCCACTCCAGTTAGTGGGACAGGAGACTGATGGAGCTGGTATCAATTAGGGATTGAGTTTGTATCATATTTGTTGTTGTTCAGTTGTGTCTGATCCTTTGTGAACTCATGGAATACAGGACACTAGAAGCATCAGTCCTCTACTATCTCCTGAAGTCTATCCAAATTCATGTTCGTTGTTTCCATGATACTATCTATCCATCTCATCTTTTGCTGTCACCTTTTCCTTTTGCCTTCAATGTTTCCTGATCTCAGTGTCTTTTCCAGTGATTCCTACTTCTCATTATATGGTCAAGACATTTAGGATTCATTTTGTTTTGCTTTTGTTATTTTGTTCTATGTTTAATTCTAACTGTTGCTTTTGGACCAATTGCCATTTAATATTGACTTGGGGTTTTCTTGGCAAAGAAACTGGAGTGATTTTCATTATGCTCCCTAATGGATCACCTTTTGACAAAACTCTGTATATCCTGTCTGTTCTAGATTATCCTGAAAGATATTTCAGTCTATTCTTTTGTGGGTTCTGTTACTCCAAAATCTGTTAAGAGGCTTGATTAATGTCATTTTTTAGGGAAACCCAGAAGAGCATAACAAATCTGCCATCTTGTCTAGAAGTCATCTTACATTATCAAGAATGGCTTATCTCAGTGTTAACAAGACCCATTGCAAAATTAAGGCAATGATCCAGGAGAAGCTTGGTAGTACATTTAGAAGGGATGAGTTTATCCTCACAAGAGAAGCTTGCTCCTTGGAGTTGCAACCAGACAGAGAAGATTCAAAGTACAAAGTTCCTTCAAAGATACTTTGGAAAAGAGGGCACAAGAAATTGGGAGAATAAGGATTTCCTACTAAAGTTCTTAAGTAAGTGGAATATTGAATAAAGAGAATATTTTGATGAGGTGAAAGTCAAGAATGCATACATTCCATGTATGGAAGATGACAGTTTCAAAGGCACTGTGTTGGGACATAGAGAATCATAAATGGAGAGAAAGCTAATTTGGTTAGGGGTGTGTGTGTGTGTGTGTGTGTGTGTGTGTGTGTGTGTGTGTGTGTGTGTGATGTGAATTATATCCTAAGAGTCTGCAATACTAGGTGGTTTTCAGAAGGGCTGAAAACCTAAACAGAAGAGTTGATATTTGATTGCAGAGGCAATAGGAAGGTGATAGTGACTATTGAGAAAACAGTTGAAATGTTTAGATCTGTGATTAAAGAAAACTACTTTGCACCATTATGTAGAAGAAAATGATGAGGGAGAGATTTGAGAGAATGAGTGTAATAAAGATGTCATTACAATAATTTAGGCAAAAGGAAATGAGTACCTGAACTAAGGTGGTAGCCATTTGAGCAGAAAGAACATATATAATTCCATCTGAAAAGTATCATAATATCTACTGTGTATGACAAATAAAATGACCTTCATAAACTTAAAGTTTATAAAATAGAAAAGACATATATAGAAATAACTGCTATCTAAGAGTATAAGTGACACAGAAATGGTATAGATAATAAGTCCTTTATAAGTTCACAGGAAAGTTGAAGTAACAATTGATATGTATTGGCCCAGAGCTAAGGATTCATTCTCTTGTTTGTTTGCTCAATCATTTATTAAGGGTGTAGTTTTAAAGAGACAAAATTCAACTGAATGATGGTGTCATGTTTTGGGCTAATTCCTTTAGTGAAGTGAACTATTGATCAAACCTTCTCTCCTTTCTTCTCTCTTTGTGGTTCTGGATATTTCCTCTGGATTCAGATTACATTTTTTCCACCTAACTGGTGACTTTTAACTAGTGTAAAAGATCATAAGAATGCTATACCTAGAGCCAGTAAAGCCAGAGTGCAAATCTGGCTTCAGATGCTTATTAGCTGTGCTGTGTGGTCCTGGACAAGTCAATTAACTGCCTTCTGCCTCTTTTTCCTCATCTCTTAAATGAAGATAATAATATTTTCTATCTTAGTTGTGAGGATCAAGTGAGATAAAATTTTAAAGGATTTTGATGTCCACAAAGTGCTAATTATTATCATATAATTACTATTATTTTCTTCCCTATTGTTATTCTTCATTACTGGTGGGCTTCTGGTTTGAACTCCAAATAATTTTTAGGTTGGAAAATTAAACTTGGATCATAACCTTCTTAACATTATTGACTCCTTCTTGGGCCATAAATCATCTGACACATATTAATAGAAATCAACCCCTCAACCCCTCCACATCCTTCATCCTCTCCACCTCTTTCCTTCCCTCAGGTCCCAAGAATGGGATGGAATTTAAAAAAATCCTTTAAAATGCCTAGTCTCCTTTTATAATCCTTGGAGGAAAATTAACACTATCTCTGTGCCCAGAGCCAAAAAAAAGTGAGTCCAACAGATATCAAAACACATGCAAAAAAATGGTACAGACAGCCTAAAAACCTCCACACTTTTTCTTATTATGTGCTGCCACTTCCTCCCTATATATTCCTCTGTGACAGGACTTTGAATGAAAATGCTATAGGCAGATGTTTGTGTTCTTTCTGTATCTGGATTTGGCAGGGAGGGAGTGGGGACTGGGAAAGGAAGTACTGTACATGGAATTATTAACAGTGGGTCTATTCTGGGCTCTGTTATTAATGACCTGTGCCTTAGTAAGCAATTTACTAAACTTTTCTCTGCCCCCAGTTTCCTCATTTCTACATGGGAATAACTTCCTTATATAAATTTTTTTGTTACGTAAAATATTCTCATTTTTAAGCCTAGAATTTCACTGCTAAATGGCATTGCCACAAGGTCACAGGATCAGATTCAAGAAGTGTGAAAGAGATGAGAAAGCAGAACAAACAGGGATTTTTTGAATTTTTTTAATGAAAAAGAGGATAGAGATATAATATGCTAGAATGAGCTAATGATAGGATCAAGAGGTTATGGTACATTGATTTTTTGGTTGACTTTGATATGATTTGTTTAGCATCTTAGCAGCCATAAGGAGACAAATAAAATAGGAATAGAGCAGAGATAATCAAAGACACAAGCTTTCAGAAGAGACAGAAGGGAAAGGGATCAAGGGCACAAATAGAAGGTTTTAGCTTTGGGTAAGAAGGACTGCCTAGTGTTCTGAGACCAGAACAAAGGCTAAAAAATAAGGTTGTAATTTGGGGATAATGGTCATAGCATCTGGGCAAAAAATGGTTTGTTTGTGAAGTCTCTAATTTTAGTAATGTAGGAGACAAAGGCAAGGTCTTCTGCTGAACTGAATATGGGAAGGGATGTTATAGTGACTTGAGAGGAGAGATGGATCACAAAAGGACAGTTAGGTGGTATGTGGATTTTTTTTCCCTTTGGTCCTATTTCAAAGGGAACCAATGACATTACAGTGTGATTCCCTGACATCAACACTAATTGAAGCAGAACTGTACAGAGTTGTCAGCCTCACTCTCTCTTTTAATCATTGAAGTCCAGTGGTAAGACAAAAGCACAGAATGCAGTGTTTGAACCTGGTGTCTTCCATTTCTGAACAAAATCTAAGTTCTCCACATCCCTTGCTTCCATTGCCTTTCCTAGTAGTTAGAATACATTGTTCTCCTATTCCTTGGGGGAAAGGCTTCACAACCTTGGGTGAGACATCTCCCAAACTCACTGACAGGCTTGAGGCCTATCTGTCACCTTCACCTTGGTTTAGTCCATACATCTAGAGGTTTACCAGAATGTAATTGTGATTGTGAATGCTACAATTTTTTAAAGACACAAATGAAAGTTTGGTCATGGGTGGACACCACAGGTGGATGAGGAGCTGTGAAAAAGGCTCCACAAGCCTTTGTATCAAAGGTGCTTGTACTACATGAATATCCTGTCCACTACATTTGGTAGCATAATGGATGAAATCTTGGTCTTGGAGTCAAGAAGATCTGATATCAACAGCTGTCCTATGAATTTACTTGTTATTTGACCCTGAATAAGTCCTTTTGCCTCTATCTTCTTCAGTTTTCTTTCTTTTGTTTTTAAATCTGAATGATGATTTTATAATACCTTTATTTCATATTTATCATAAGGAGAAAATGAAATAAATTTAAGTAAAGTGTTTTAAAGACCTGTCTAAAAGTTAGCTATTGAATATGAAGGTATACTATATTATAAAGATGGATTTAATAGGTGAGAAAGGAGTGTACTGGAAGAAAGAGAAAGGAGAGGTAGAAAATATTTCATGTAAAAGAGACACAAAAAGACTTTTTCAATGGAGTGGAAAGGGGGGAAGGTGATGGGGAATAAGTGAGTCTTCATTCTCATTGGAAATGACTCAGAGAGGAATTAACATGTACCCTCAATGGTGTATAGAAATCTATTTTACCCAAGAGAAAAAAAGGAGAGGAAAAGGGTGGGGAGAGGAGGGGAGAGGGGGTGTAAGTGATAGAAGAGAAGGAGTGAGTAGTCAGATACAACACACTTCTGAGGAGGGATAAGGTGAAAGGAGAGAGAGAGAGAAAAAAATTAAATGGAAATGGGGAGGAATAATATGGAGGGAAATACAGCTACTAATAGTGACTGTGGGAAAAATATTGAATCGACTTCTCTAATGGACTTATGATAAAGAAGTTGATCCACCCCAAAAACAGAGCTGATGGAATCTGGAAAAAATCAGAGAAAAAGGGTTAATATAAAAGCCACTTTATAAAGAACAGAATGAAACTATTTTGTCCACAATGGGGAAAAAAAGAAAAAGAAAATTTGAGATATTATGTAATACTAGGAAGAAGCAGGTTTTGCTTTGGCAACATGACTCTGGACCACAGATTCTGAATAGATCAGGATATTTTAACTTTAGAAGAGGAAATTGTTGCTCCATTTGCAGTAGCCACAGGTGTGTGTGTGTGTGTGTGTGTGTGTGTGTGTGTGTGTGTGTGTGTGAGTGTGAGTGTCAGAGCTGGAAGGCTAAATTATAAGTCTATGTTGGAACCATGGTTTGTTATGGATGTCTCAATTTACTCAACATTGGTCAGTGAAAGAATGAATATTCTAGAACATTTAGCACTTAATTTGGTTCTTCTGCCATTTCAGTCAGGTTCAACTCTCAGTGATTCCATCTGAGGTCAGCTGGAAAATGTACTGAAGTTCTTTACCGTTTTCTTTTATATTTTATAGATAAGGAAATTGAGGCAAAGAGGATTAAGTCACTTGCCCAGGATCACACAGCTAGTAACTGTCTGAGCCAGATCAAAAGGAAGATTTTCCTTACTTCAGGCCCAATACTCTATCTTGTTTGTGAACTAGTTACCTTGTGACACTTCAATTTTTTTCCTAATTGTAAATATTCTTATTTTTATTCAAATTATTTCTACTATATAGGTCATTTCTCTGACAAGTTTGAAGCAGGCTTTTAGAAAGATTTTGACACATCTCTTTTGAATCCTTTACAATATATAATGGATTCAAGACACTAGTTATGTGTTCAATAAATGAAATTGAATTGAGTTAAATCAAAATATATACGTACACTTGTAGCTAATAAAGAGATATGGCATATAATTTGGAGGTATTAACACTATCATACTTTATTAGTCTGGTAGTTCAATTGTTTTTTTGTGTTTGGAGAATGTTTCTTAACTGAGCCTGTGCTTGTAACTAATTGGATGCATAAAATTGTTGCATGTGGAACTGAAATTAGATTAATAAAAATTAGTTCAAATAAATGTTCAGTTTGTTTTAGAATTCTGTATCATCTGGAAAGCAATAGCAACTGTGGAGACCAAATTAAATTAAAAAATGAATTAGATATTTACAACTTAATTTTAGTGGAAGAATCAATAGAACCGCATTAATTCTGCTTGGAATAATGTTTGATTTCAAAAATAACATTTTCTATATATTTATATCTGTTTCTATGGGAGCATTTCTTCTTCTTCCATCATTCTCTTATATTTCTTTATATTAAAGAGCAGAGGCAAAATGCTTAAGGAAAACCAGAGATTCATGTGAGTTCTCCCATAAAACCCTCCATATACCTTTAAATAATTAAACAAATACTAGACTAGCAGAACTCACAAAATGAAGAGTGAAACAATTTTTCACCTGAAACATTTAAGATCTGTGGGAAAGTCTGTTGCACCAAGGTGAGAAAGGAGTACAGTCCAGTACTGACCATGCCAGTCCAGATTGGTCCCAGACAATCAGGAGCAAGCTCTGTGAATCATTGACATCAGATGTAATTTCCAGATCTCTCAGCCTATAGACAACAAAGACAACATAAAAGATAAGAAGCAAAAATCTATCATGATTTGATGAGAGTGGAGCTCTCAGTTCACAGATAGTAAGGGGGTTCAAACAACTAGTCAGAAGGAGATTCCAGGGTTACTTTTCTAGCACTGAGATAGGGCTCCATTAATTTGTCCATACTCAAATCCAGATCACAGTCTTGTGTGACCATCACAAGGCAAGGAAGAGTATTAGCACACTAGAGCTTGCAGGAATGGTGGGGGGGGGGGCCTCCTCAGACTTCCAATGAAGAAAAGTGGTTACATACAGACCAGAGCACATGCCAGGAGAGTGGTAAATACACGTCTAATTAGATCATACCACCTTAGAAAAATTGATAAATTACAGGTTCCTAGAAGGGTTTCTGAAAATAGCTGCACAAATCCCAGAAGCTTGGGACAGTGTATCCTCCACTCTGGAAGCAGAGCCCTACTTTAACAAAGAGTTAAAAGTAGTAGATTGGGAAAATGAGCAAACATTAAAAAAAATCAGACCTTGAAAAGTTTCTATGTGACAAGGGAGATCAAAACAATAAGAAGACAACAAAATCAAAGTTCCAAAGCCTCCAAGAAAAATATGAATTAGTCTCAGTCCATGGAAAAGCTCAAAAAGGATTTTGAAAATGAATTAAGAATGGTAGAGGAAAAATTGGAAAGAGAAATGAGAGAAATGCAAGAAAATCATAGAAAAAGAGTTAACATCTTAGTAAAGGAGACACCAAAAAATATTGAAGAAAATACGACCTTAAAAACAGATTAGGCTAATGAGGAGATTAATGACTTGAAATGCAGAAATGGCCAATGGAAAAAGAAGCACAAAAATTCACTGAAGAGAAAAACTCCTTAAAAATTAGAATTAATGAAATGGAAAATGAGGTATAAAAGCTAACTGAAGAAAATGATTTTTTAAAGATTGCAAATGAGTTAAATGGAAACTAATGCATTTATAAAAATAAAGATACAATAAAATAAAATCAAAAGAATGAAAAATATAGAAAATATAAAATATCTCATAGGAAAACAACTGATAATAGATCCAGAAGAGATAATTTAAGAATTAATTGACTACCTGAAAGTCATGATTAAGAAAAAGAACCTAGACATTATCTTTCATTGAATTATTAAGGAATATTTCCCTTTTATTCTAGAACAAAAGGGTAAAATAGAAATTGAAAGATTCTAGGGCTCGCCTCCTGAAAGAGATTCTAGAAGGAAAATTCACAGGAATATTATAGTCAGTTCCAGAACTCCCAGGTTAAGAAAAGAATATTTTAAGCAGTCAGGAAAAAAAAAAAACAATTCAAGTACTGGGGAGTCATAGCATAATACAACATTTAGCAGCTCTTACATTAAAGGATCATGGGGCTTAGAATATGAAATGTTGGAAGGCTAAAAACTGAGTATAATCCTCAAGGTAAAAATGAAACTTCAACGAAAAAGAGGATTTTCAAGAATTCTTGATAAAAAGACTAGAGCTGCACAGAAAATATGATTTTCAAATACAAGCCTTAAGAGAAACACAAAAAGGTAAATGAGAAAAGGTAATCATAACTTCAGTTTAAACTGTTTACATTCCTACATGGGAAGATATTGGTAACTCATAAGAACTTTTTCATTATTAAGGCAGTTTGAAGGATTATATATAGACAGGGGAACAGATGTGATTGAATATGAAGGAATGATATTTACAAAAATAGTAAGGGGGGAGAGAAGAATATAGTGGGAGAAAGGGAAAGAGAGAGCCAGAATTGTATAAATTATCTCATAAAAGAGGCAGGAAAAATACTTTTACATTGAAGGAGAAGGGTGGGGGGATTTGAGGATAATTGAGTGAAACCTTAGTGTCATCAAAACTGGCTCAAAGAAGTAGTAACATACACACTCAATTGGGTATAGAAATCTATCTTACCCATCAGGAAAGTCAGATGATAAAGGGATAAGAGATAAGGGATAAGGGATAAGTTGTATGTGATAGAAGGGACAGATTGGGTGGCCTAGTCAAGAGCAAAATACTTTTGAGGGAGGGATAGGGTGAAAGGAAAGAGAGAGAATAGAAGAAACAAAGAGAAATAGAATGGAGTAAAATACTGTTAGCAAAAGTAACGGAAAAAAATTGATTCAAGTTTCTCTGCTGAAGACCTCATTTCTCAAACAAAAAGGAAGGTTGAAAACTATCTCTACATGTAATTGGAAAAAAATGAAAATTATGCTTTTCATAAAAAATAAAAAAAATCATTGCTCAAACATATAGAGAACTGAGTCAAATTTCTAAATAAAAGAGCCATTCATCAATTGATAAAGGATATGAACACTTTTTTTTAGATTTTTTTCAAGGCAATGGGTTAAGTGGCTTGCCCAAGACCACACAGCTAGGCAATTAATATGTGTCTGAAGCTGGATTTGAACTCAGGTATTCCTGACTCCAGGGCCAGTGCTCTATCCACTGTGCCACCTAGCCGCCCCTGAACACTTTTAAGATAAGTAAATCATCACTGTCTATAGGCATATTGAAAATGTTCTAGCTATTGATTGGAGAAATGCAAATAAAAAAATTATGAGGTACTATCTCATGACTTATTAGATTGGTAATAAAACTAAGGAAAATTGCCCCCTCTTGGAAGGGATATAGGGAAAATGAGGCATTAATCCATTGTTGGTGTAGTTGTAAACTGATTTAACCATTCTGTAGAATGATTTGGAATTTTTCCCAAAGGGTTATAAAAGCATGCAAATTGTCTATCCTATCAATACCATTAGTAAGTCTGTATCCAAAAAGAGTTAAAAAAAACAAAAAGGAAAATATTCTATGTGTACAAAACTATTTATACTAGCTCATTTCTGGTGGCAAAGATTTGGGAATTCAGGGTATGCCCTTCAATTGAGAAATGACTGAACAAATCATGGTGTGGGATTATGATAGATCCTTTTAAAATCCTTTCAGAAAAACTGGAAAAACTCACATTATCTGATGCAAAGTGAAATGTACTATGTACTAATAGCAATATTATTGTAAGATGATCAGCTATGAATTACTTGACTATTTTCTGTATTACAATGATCCAAGACAATTTGAAGTACTTGTTAAAAAAAATTGGTATCCATCCCCAGAGAACAAACTGATGATATCTGAATGCAAATTGAAGCTTTCTTTAATTTTCTTGAGATGTTTTTTGCAATATATGTTTTCTTTCATATTGTAAGTACTATGGAAATGTTTTCCATGACTACACATATATAACCTTTATTCATTTATTTGCCTTCTAAATAAGGATGGTTTGGAAAGGAGGAATTTGAAACCCATATTTTAAAAATGGAAGTAAAAATTGTTTTTACATGTAACTGGAGAAAATAAAATACTAAATAAAAATATTTTTAAAAAATTTATCAAAGTATGTCATGTAAGGCATTGCACAATTGTAATTTGTAAGACTAAGGATACTGAGGTTAGTGGATCACTTGAATTTGAGAAGTTTTGATTTGAAAAGAATTAAGCCCATCAACAATCCCTTGATAGGCTTTAGGTTATTACTTTGTAAAAATGGGTGTAAAAAATCTAAGTCTTGAATCAATTCAGTAAACCCAGCAGGCATCATGAAGAGGGTTGAGTCAATCTACATCAAAAATAGAGCAGTCTAGGCTCTAATGTTGAATAGGAATTGGATCAAGCTGGGAGTGGGGGTAGCAGTGACTGCTATACTTGCTGTCTGCAAGAGTTAAGGACACAGTCTCTAAAGAAAAATAAATAATTGTTTCTAAGAGTAGGAACAAAATTCAAGAAAAGCATTATGAAGGCAGAAATAACTAACAACCCTAGAAATTCTTCTCAGAGACTCAGCATATCAGAAATTTGGTTTCCCTGTATTGTAGACCTGATCTTTCTCTACTTAAGAGGAATAAATCCTTTAAAATCAGAGTATGCTTTGTCTTCATTCTGCCTTATCTCTATAAAGGGGGAGTCTCATACACCTCAGCTCCAATTAATGTATCTAGTAAATGCTCTATGCTTTGATATTTTTATCTGGTGAGAATACCTCTTTGCTTGAATTATTGAATCGCAGTTGTAAATAATAGATTTTAATAATTCCAAGACCTACTGAATAAATAAATCAAGTAAGCAAAGACACTCAATCCCAAGTAAAGTAACTAGTAAGTGTTCTATGCTTTGATATTTTTTTCAGGGGAGAATGTCTCTTTAATTGAATTATTAAATCAAAGTTTTTTTTTAAGAGATATGTGAGAAATTCGGGGGTGGCTAGGTGGCACAGTGGATAAAGTACAGGTCAGTAGTGCCTGGGTTCAAATCCGGTCTCAGACACTTAATAATTACCTAGCTGTGTGGCCTTGGGCAAGCCAAATAACCCCATTTGCCTTGCAAAAACCTAAAAAAAAAGATATGTGAGAAATTAGTAAATAAATCAATAGAATAAGCAAAGACAAAAACTATATGTAGGTTAAAAAATAAAACCTTAATCAAATTGGAAGGAATGAAAGGAGTCTAAGAGATATATAAGTGTGTGTGTGTGTATATATATTGGATTTGGTTGACTGAATCCTAAATAGACCCTAAATAAGAAAAGGAAATTCCAGTGTGATTATGGTTGAAAATTTGTTCAAGAGTTAAGTTTTAAGGGTGCTTTATGAAGGCACTACCCTTGTGCCTGTTTCAGAAGGCAGTATGGGTAGAAAGTAAACCCATAGAGAATGGCAAACCCTTTCCCATGACTGATTATGTCATCAGTGATATTGGTCACCAATACACCAATTTGGGAATTGAGAGAAGACCAATTTGATACACTGAGGAAAGATCCTGACCCTTCAGACTGAAAAAAGGGAACTTCTATAATGCCTTTCATCCTCAGAGGGAGGCAGAGAGCTACATATCTAAGAAAGAATTGCATGATGGAAGGAAGAAAATAAGTTCTATCCAACCAGGCAGGAGCTTTTATGTTATTTTAATGCCAAATGTAATTTTTATCTTAAACCATCTTTCTCCTGGACTCCCTGTAGGGGAGTATAATCCAGACTTTTGTGGTGGAATGTTTTGCAACAATTATTCTTACAAAACCACCTTAGTAAATATTCCTAACTTAAAGCTCTTTAACTAAGACTGGCTAATTGATATAAATAGAATAATCAATGAAGGATACCAGTGGAGACTCATTTATAATAGTATTAGAAATAAACCCAAATCCTTAAGGTTTAACCCTGTAGAAATTAGGACTCAATGCTTTAAATGTGTGATGGAGTTGGTAAATGAATCCAGAAGGATTGTTCTATTTCTAATGTTCCTGTAATAAAAGGGGGAATATATTTTGTTCTGCTCAGTACAGAGTAGACAATATCTATTTTGAGTCTATAGAGACTTACTCTGAAATAAACTAATCAAGGATTTTAAGAAATACATTTAAAACATTCTAGTTACTATGTTAGGATTTGTAGATACAATGCAGACCTTGTAATAAAGGACAGTATCTCATATAAGAGAAAAAATATATACTCATTTTATAAGGGCATTTAGTTAGAGTTATTTAGAACTAGAGTTAAGATTTCATTTGTCTAAGAAATCCCTGATAGAGTCTTCTTCTTACAATACAGATTGGCGCTTGCTTGCTCTACAATTTTTAATTCTAGATAACTGAGCATGAAAAAGATACATATATGCATATATATGTTTATATATTATATAGGAATATATTTTCAGTGTATCAGTATTTTGTGGAAAAGTCAGAAAATACATAATGTAGGAGCTATTGCTTAAGCTATCCATAATTTTCAGGAAGCCAAAGCAACTAAGGTATGAAGATAAAAAGGAATGGGGGCAGACCTAAAAGCACAGATATGTGATGACAAGAATGTCAGCTTACAAGCTTAGAAGAAGTAAAAAGCACTGCAGAGAAATTCCATAACACATTCATAAAAGTAGAAGATCTTAGAAGGAGGTGAAGGTCGTTTTCTTTGGTCAAATGTAGACACTGTTTACTATAGTTCTAAAGCAAGGTTAGCAACATAAAAGATATTAGAAAGAATCAAAAGTGATTCAGGTCAAGAATTCACATGAAAGTGATTAGATTTATTGTTCTTTGCCCTAGAGGGCACAACTTAGGTTCATGGGGGAAATAGGAAAGAGAAGATATATATTTTTTTGTAAGAAGGCATTTCCTAGCAATTAATATTCATTAGTCACTAAGGATTCCACTAATAATTACTGGAATGGAATGTCTGAGTTACCTTTGGATAAAGAATTTTATTTGGAAGATGGATATTTTGTAGTGGAAGTGAATATTATTAGTGATTCAAATTATGAGATTCCATGACACTAATTCTATGAAAATTATAATTGAGGGGTGACTAAGTGGTGCAGTAGATAGAGGACCAGCCTTGGAGTCAGGAGTACCTGAGTGCAAATTTGGCCTCAGACACTTAATAATTACCTAGCTGTGTGGCCTTGCGCAAGCCACTTAATCCCATTGCCTTGCAAAAACTAAAAAAAAAAAAAATATAAATGAATTTAAGAGCAAAAGAACCAAAGAGATTTATTGCAATACCAGTAGAAATTATCACAGACTTGAGGGGAAAAAACCAAAGAGATATTGTACATTAGAACAGTACATTAAATCTACATTTCAACTATTTGTGACTTCCTCATTGTGAGTATAGTCTTAATCAATGAAGATTGTTTCCTTTTACTCAGCCAGAATATTCCAAAATCCTTTCAATTTTCCTTTCTACCTTGAGTAACTTCTCTCTCCTATCCTAATAATTTCCAAAGTAATATTTCTAAACTATTTTTAGATTATGACTTTTCCCCTTCTCAAGTTACTACAATGTGTCCCTGTTAATTTTAGGTTAAAATGTTGGGTGTTTACCTAATACCAATTGGCCCTTCTGATCATAGTATATATTATTTCTTTTGATGCTTTCTATGGTCTTCCCAAACTGGTCTTCTTAGTGTTTCATAAATATGACTTTCCATCTTTAATGTTCTATCTTATTTTTCTTTCATCTTTTTATCCACATTGTCTAGAAAGCACTCCAATTTTACCCCTTACTATCTCTTAGTTTTCTCATAACTTTCTCCTTTAACTTTTATTTTAAATTTTAACTTTAATTTTACTTTTACTGTTACCTTCACCCTCCCTTTTATCAATCACCTTTTTCCCTTTCTTTTCCTCCTCCCCCCTACTTTTCTGTAGGGTAGGATAGATTTAACCCCAATTCGGAATATATATTATTCCCTCTCTGGGTCAAATGTAATGAAATTGGATTTACTCAGTATTCACACCCTCCCTGCTTTCCCTCTTAACCTAGTATTATTTATCCACTAATGCTTAGTCTTTTCCTCATTATAATCCTTATTTGTATCTTTATTATTTTAACCTTGTTTTGTACTTAAAACCCCTTTGTAAAAATATACACCTTGTATCTGTCCTGATAGAAACACCATTCTCAAAGGTTGATTGCTTGTTTGCTTG
This sequence comes from Macrotis lagotis, assembly GCF_037893015.1. NCBI lineage: Eukaryota > Metazoa > Chordata > Mammalia > Peramelemorphia > Peramelidae > Macrotis > Macrotis lagotis. The sequence continues at coordinate 778,059,482 of NC_133658.1, forward strand.
CTTGCTTGATAAGCAGCATTGTCTCATACTCACGAAGTAAACACTCCTCTTCTATTGCATTAGAAATAAACTTCTCAAGAGTTATAAGTAACATCAAATTAAAATTAATTTATGTTGCCCCCTCTTTTTAAGTACCCTCCATGGACACATAATCCTCATGAGACAAAGTATCATGCAAAGTCAAAGTATTTCACCAAACATTTATACCTCCTCCCACCCAAAGATACTCCCTCCAATATTAACCAAAATATCAAGCTAAGAAAAATCACTTCATGCTCCTTTCTTGCCCAATCCCTCTAAGTACACTCTCCCTCCACTCTATAGTACTCCAATCAGACCACAAACCCTCCCAGACCAAAGTATCAGGTACATGCTCTCCCTCTATCCCTTTAGCACTCCAGCCATAGCACTATAACCCTTTTTATTAAAGTATATAATAAAACAAGATCACTTCCAAGCAGGTTCCAATCCTCTGATCCAATTGTACTACAATTCGCCTTAATTAAAGTGCTAGTAAAATAAGGTTGTCATGATTCAGTTATGTATAGAGCCTCTAAGTACTCTTCCTTCCTCTGTCTCTATAGGAAATACCATTCTTATAAGCAACATCACATTCATGCCTCATTTATAACCACATCCTCTAAGTACAATCCCTTCAGATATATATACAATCCTTTAACTATCCTAAGAAAAATACAGTTCTTAAGAGTTAAATGTGTCATTTTTTCTTATAGGAATGTCTAGTTTAATATCCTTGACTTTCAAATTTCTTCCCCTTTCCATTTACCTTTTTATGTATCTCTCAAGTCTTGTATTTGAAGATTAAGTTTTCTGTTCAGTTCTGGTCTTTTTATTAGAAAATTTTGGAAGTTCTCTATTTCACTGAAAATCCATCTTTTCCTGACAGAATATGCTGAATTTTGCAAGGTAGTAATTTCTTGATTGTAATCCAAGGTCCTTTGCCCTCCAAAAAATCATTTTGCATGCCTTCTGTACCATTAATGTTGAAGCTTATAAGTCCTGTGTAATACTTATTGTGTTTCTTTTGTATTAAAATTGCTTCTTTTTTGGCTGCTTGTAATATTTTTCCTTTAGTTGAGAATTCTGGAATTTGGCTGTGATAATTCCTAGAGTTTTTAATTCTAGGGGCTATGCCTGTAGGTGTTCTGTGTCTTCATTCAAGGATTATTTTGTCTTCTTAAACTAGTATTCTAGGACAGTTTTCAAAATCTTTTAAAGCTTTTCCATGATGATTTGGATTTGTGTCCAGTTCATGAACTCCTTTCAGATTTCCATATAAGTAATTTGTCACTGCTTTCTTCTTCTGCGAAGGCATTGTTTTCATCTATCTGAATAGTAGCTTTCTATGGTTAGTGCTTTTTTCTTTCTTTTTTGTGCCCATTTTTATAGTTGAGCTCTAATACTGGGGTATAGGGAGTATAGACTTAGATTTCTTGGGCTGGCTTGTGGTCTGGTCCCTGGCTTATTAATTGCTAAGGATTTTCTTATGCAGTTAGGTATTACCTATTCAGAGATGTGTTCCCTCCTTTATGTTCAAACTTTGCCTATCCAGTCCTGTCTGTTAACAAGGCTCAGACTTTATCTGGAGTTGGACCTTCCCTGCTGACCTGCTATCTAGTTGAGCCAGGACTTGGGCTTCACTGGGGCTAGATGTCCCTTGTTGGCTTTCCCACTCTCCTAGCTGAGCTCTATTCCCCGCCCCTTTTCCCCCAAAGAGACTGACAGTTACTGAAGGTTGTACACTATATCTACAACTGAGAACTTGCTGTATTCTCTTTTTTTGGTGGAATCTGTAGCTTTATGTAAGAAAAAACTCTGGGAGCTTGCTAGCTTCATGCCTGACATTTACATTGTAGCCAATATAATAATGAGTTTTTAAAAATTTGTCAATATTCATGCCTGGATGACACTATGTTTAGTCAGATGATTCATTCATACCTGAAACATTTTGACTTTGTAATACTTATCAAAACTTCTTGTTGGTGATAGAACCTTTGAGAATTCAAGGTCACCAAAATGTCTCTCAAAATGATTGAAGGAGAATTTCATTAGAGATTAATTATATATCAGGAAATTAGAAGAATACTGTCATTTTAAATGGTAAATAATTCATTAGTCTACATCTAGCACTTACTAAGGATGATGGTGTTCTGACAAGATGACATAAAATCTGGTCTGCTTAGCAACTGTATCCCTGAGATGAAGAATGTGAGTCATCAGATTCCCATTGATGAAAACATCCATTAATATCTTATTTTTCTCTATGTTCAGGTTCTATATTTACCTATCAAACTTCTGATCTTAGTTTAATTTCTTTGGTAGTTTTGCATAGCTGAAAAAGAAAGCACCTTGATGAGAGTGGTCACTTGGCAGTTATCTTTCTTACCATGAAGGAATAAACTGTTATTCTTATTAATAAATCAAACTCTCATGTTTGCTTAATATGAATTCACCATTGATCCAACCTTTATTTTGTGACTACAATGTGGATGATACTTTCTTAAGTGTTAAGAGAGATACAAAGAAAATAGAGGCATAAATCCTGTCAAGGAATAATATACTCTCAGTTATCCAATAAGTATTTAATTTTGGTTTTGTTTTTATGTTTTTTTAACCCTTGTTAAGACACTATGTTCAGTATTGCAAGGAAACAAAAAACTCACTAAAAGATAGTCCTTTGTCTTGTAGGAACCCTATTTAAATGGGGAGTAAATATTCAAACAATTATGTAAATCTAAGATATCTGTAGTGTATCTCTTAGGGAAGTAGCAGTGAATCTCTTAGGAAATACACTGGTACAGTAGAGGGAGGGAAGGAAATAACAGTAAAGGCCTTTTTTAAAAGGTGGGAATTTATACTGAGTCTTAAAGCAAATCAAGGATGATAAGAGAAAAACGTGAGCAAGAAGAGCATTGCAAGAATGGAGGATAGTCAATGAAAAGACAATGAAATTAGAGATAGTGTATCCTGTGTTCCACACAGAAAAAAAGATCAATGTAGCTAGATTATAATGTATTTGAGAGTATAGTATCAGACTGGAAAGATTGAAAGAAGGAAGTCTGTGAAGAGCCCTCAAAGTCAGACTACTTTATTTTTAATCTTAAAGGTGATAAAAATCTGTTGTTTATTTTGTAGACACGATAACATGGCCAGATCTCTTGTTTATAAAGATGATTACTTTAGTGGGTATTTATGAAATGAAGAGACACTTGAAAAAGGGAGACTGACCAGAAAACTTTTCTGATAATCCAGGTGTGAGGTGAGGAGGTACAGTGACTAAGATTTCAAAATGATATCTGGTAGAAATTATAATTGCTTCTCAGACTACATGAGAATGAAGAGAGCAAAAATTGGTGCCAAATATACAACTGGCAGGGCTTGACCTAAGCCAAGCTATGTAGCAAAATTTATAGAAGACCAGGGCCCTTTTGGTACCAATGTGATCTATGGCTTCATGATGCTCCCTGGCTACCTTAGATTATGCATGATTTGGGGAAAACTAGAGCTTCTTGTCTTCTCCCTGGCTCTGTTAAGTATAAGTACTAACTCTAATTTATTAAGAACAAATCTATAAACCTGTTAGCAGAAGTAACCCAAATTACACTAGTCAGGTGTCTGGATGTCTAATAATCATAAGCCACAAGAAAGTCTGTCCTGCTCATCTCTATCCAAAGGATGGTAGATTTAGAGATAGCAGATACCTTACAGGCCACATCCAATCTCTCCATTATACCACTTAAAAAATGGAGTCATACAGATCTTAAATAACTCATTAGGATCACACAATAATATATTACTGAAGAGGTATTTGAACTGCTATTTGTTTTATTCCTTTATACCAAATTTAGGGTCCTAACCACTACTTCATGCTGCCACTTTTTCAGGTCTAGGAACCAGCTTCTGAACCATCCTGGCAGGTTCGGAAATTAAATTCTATCAGTTTCCTTTACAATCTCTCTTATTTTTTCTTTATGAAAAAAGTACTCTTACTTGTATAACAAGTAGTCAGTTGCCTATATGAAATTAGGATTTGAAAAATTCTCAGGTCTTTTTTAAAATAAAACCATTCATTTAGTTGTTGTATATACATTTATATTCCCTCCCCACCTTTCCATAGAGCTCTCCACACACATATATGAATTTAAATATTTGTTTAATTGTATTCAATTCAATTGTCCTTAAACATTTTCAAAAACTAAGTGTTATCGTGTCTGAAATTCCACTACTAAACATTCATTTATTTATATTCCTGTCCCTTAGATCCCTTTTAGGGTATGCTAGGGGGTAGCAGAGTAATTGTCACTAAAATCTTATAACCATGATAATAAAATTTATATTTGTGTAATGTTATAATATAGAAAATGTTTTTATGTCATTGGATAAAATATTCTCAGATTTTTTTCCTCTGATTGGAGTGAGGAATGATAGAATTAATAATAGATGACCTTCATATAACATTTTAGGTTTGCAAGTTGTATATTATTAAGTTGCCAGAAACTATGATTCTATGTAGGTTATATGTACACTGTTCTCATTTTCATATGAGGAAACTGAGTCTGTCTGTCTGAGTTTTAAATGCCATGATTAGCGTCACACATCTAGAAAGTTTTTGCAACAGGTTTGAAACTGGGCAAGCCTGGGTGGTTGAGGGGTTGGGTATTGGAGGAAGAGTTCATCATGGAAAGGTAGTGGGCAAAGGGGTATGGAAAACAAAGGCGATGCATAAACTTCATACTTCATAGTCTGAGAAGAAACGGGTTTGGAAAAAGGATAAAGGGGATGGGGGGGCAAAGGAGTGAGGGAGACAGTACAGGACAAAGAAGAGTAGAGGGGAAACAGTATGGCATTGTGCAATATCCATATCCTAATTTTGACACTTGCTCTATGTGTCTCTGGGCAAGTTGCTTAACCTCTTAATTACTTACTCTTAAAGAGGTTGTGAATTGTTTTGGTGGAAGGTGTTTCCATATCAGGAGGTCAGAGGTCCTTCATATATTAAATATGTCTCTATCCTTCTTAATATAGGGTATATCTTTGCTTCTTCTGATTTGTTACATGTGATGTTGCATATTTGATTCAATGACAGGACCCTTATTTACCATTTATTTTATTATTTCCCTAATATACAACTCTGAATAGTGGTTACTTTATAAATTCTGTCATTAGATATACTGATCACCAGTTTAGGTTGGAAGGAGACTTAGGCATCAGTTAGGTCAGACCTTTTAAATTCATATAGAATTGGGCCCTTAATATGTACATAAGAATCTTTGTAGATGAAATATTGACAATATTAAAATGATGAATGATATCTATCTTTTATTGTATTTTTGTTTGCTTTTTTATATTATTTTATTTTGCTGCATTTTATAATGCTGCATTTGCTGCATTAGACACACCTAAGAGTGTTCTGGGTCACATTACATGTTTGATACCTCTGCTCTAGGCTAACCTCATCTTTTTATACATGAAAAAAGTACAGAAAAGTAAAGTTAGTTAACAATATCACCTAGGTAGAATTAGAGGTGAAATTTGAACAGCATAGGTATAGAACCAGAAAGAACCCTGCAAGCCATCTAGTCTAACCCTTTGTGTTTCAAATGAGGATCAGAGAGAAGATATGACTTGCCTAAGGTCATACAGGTGCAAGTGTCAGATATAGAATTTTAACTTAGGACTTCTTACTCTTTCAGTGCTACCAGTAGATAATAGACAGTCACAGAAAGAAATGAAAAGTTTGCTGAAATATTCTGTTTAGTGAATCTAACAAAATGCTGCTCACCTTTTTACTCATGTTGTCTTCTCCATCATCATGATAGTAATAGTTGTAATAGTAGCAGTAGTTGGATGAAGAGGAGGAGAAAGAGGAAGAACAGGAGGAGGAGGGAAGGAGGGGGAGGGGAAGGAGACTACTAGGAAAAGAAGGATAAGGAAAAGAAATAAAAATAGCATTTATGTAGCACATTAAAGTTTGAAAAGTGATTTACAAGTATCTTGTTTGTTCCTCACAACAATCCTTGAGGTAGGTACTATTAGGCCCCCCATTTAATATATGAGGAAACTGAGGCAGATAGAGATTTAATGACTGCTAAAGGGCATGCAGTTAATGTTTAAGATTAGATTTAAATTTAGGTTTTCCTGACTCTATGTTCATTATATTTTATTGATTATTTCACCTAGTTGTCAATTGAAATATTTATTCATTTCTTCCTAAAAAATTGATTTGTTGCTGTGGGATCAGGGTATGATAACCATTAGCAATTGAGCCATCTACCTTTATTATATTTGTATTATTTATTTATATTATGTATAATATTATTTATATACTCAAATGAGACTGACATCACCATGTGAAGCAGTTAGGATTCATTAATTCAGCATCTGCATGGATTGCAGTTCTAAATAAGATGTAGGTTGGTGTTACTGCAGAAAACATCTGTGCATATTTTTTTCCCTTGGCAAAACTGATAAAAAACAAACAAACAAGCAAACAGCAATTCTGGACAAACTTGACTTTTAACTATATCATAAATTTATGCAACTAGATTTTAATAATTGTTAAACCTAAATGAGAGTAGTGGAGACAATTGGGTAGACCGTCATCCCCTCCCCCAACTTGGTATTAAATTCTGGCAAATGAAATGGGAAGAGGCTCTGGAACAGTTTAATCAAGGCATGTAAAATCTCAGGCAAGTAATTTGCCCTTAAGTAAAATCATCCCTGCAAAGCATATGTTTAAAACCTGTATAAACTATTTTCCTACTGCCAGAGCATATGGGTCAAATGATACAAATGGATCATCTGTTGTTTCTTAAAATAAAATAAGGTTCAGAGTGCTTCTGATTAGCCTTAGTGATTTTTCATTAGAATCCTAAAATGCCATAACCTTGTTTTTTAAATGTAAAATTCAATCACTTAACTTCTAATGTGCATGATTTCTAAGAGTAGTAGATAATGTATTCAAAGGTCCTTCTTAACTTTGGTTTTATGTTTGAGCTCAATTTTTCCCCCCACTATAATCTGAATGTCCTAAATGATCTGGAACCAGTCTCCTGGAGGGTACCTCCCACTTACTCCCAGGAAGACAGGATTAATGTGCTTAGATGCTTCTAGCAGCATCTCTCTGAACTGCACAATCAAGGACAAGTTGGAGGGGTTCCTGGTGGTGAATAATTTCACTTGAATTAAAGAACAAAAGCAAAAACACCAATTGGTTCTACATCTCAGTAGAAGCTGGGGCCAATATTGTGATTCTTAGTGCTTGGTGGTCCATAAAATTGTCAAATTGTTTTTCTTAGACCTGGACAACTTTTCTGGAATGCTGATTTAATGGTATTTTTTTTCTCTTTGCTGCAACAATTAAGGGGTGGTCATTGTCAAAGCATTGCTAAAAAAGGGTGAATTTGTAAAATACTTGACAAGCAACTGCCATTTTGCTATCAGGCAGTCAGAAATCAGCAGATTTTTCTAGAAAAAACAATGGAGATAGGGACAGGGAAAGACTTCTATTTAGTCTAGTTACCTAGTGAAGATATGGATTTTATTTTGCAAGACTGATGGTTCTGATGACTTTACCACTACTCTGTGGTTCATAGCTTCTCCTTTCTCTATGTCTACTGCTGTCACTCATTACCACCTATCTAGTTGATTCAAAAGATGTCATGGAGGAGGAGGAGGAGGCTTTGGCTGAGACTACAGAGTAGGAGGATAGGGAGGAGGAGGAGAAGGGACAAGGAGTAGAAAAGGAAGGAGGAGGAAGAGAAAGAGGGGGGAGAAGGAGAGGAGGAGGAGGAGAAGCAGGGAGGAGGAAAGGAAGAAGAAAGGAAAGAAAGAATGGAAGGAAGGAAGAAAATAGACAAAGCTCTCAAAATAGAATGCTATGTTTGAGGAATTTCAAGCTAGAATGTGGACCATGTGAAGGGGAGTAAAGGTTAAGATTGAAAGAGCATGAAGGCATAGAGTATAGAGATCTTTAAATGACAAAAATGCCAAAGACAATTCATTGCTCAAAACTATGTAAATATATAACAACATATTGTGTTATATAAAATAATCTGTTTAAATGATTGTATAGTGTTATACATACATAGATATATACATATATACACACATAACACATTGTTTTATAACACATATATGTACATGCAGATAACATATATCATAGCATTTATCTCTTAATACATTATCCTAATTATATTTTACATCTCATTTTCTCCTACTGGAATGTAATTGCTTTGAGTGTAGGGCCTATTTTTCATTGTCTTTGTGTCCCTAATGCCTCATATAGAGCTTCATACAAAGTAGGTGCTTGACAGATATCATGGTGGCACAACTGAAAAAGTTCTAGATATGAGAATCTGGAACACTTGAGTTCTAAGCCTGCCTCAAACCTATGTAGTCTTTAGCAAATCAATTGACTTCTTTCTGCATCAGTTTTCACATTGGCAAAAAGAGGGTGATTAATAATGATACTTTTCTCCCAGGATTGCTGTGAAGATAAAATTAGAAAACATGTAAATCTCCTTTTCTTCCAATCATCATCCTTCAGAGTGTATCTTTCACCATAGCTTTCTATCTAGCAGGCTAGACTCATCATTGCAAAAAGTTGATCCTTCTCTTTTCATCATTTTACATTAATATAGAAGAGCTACATAGCTGAGTGAGAAGCAGCACAAATAGGGTGGCCAGGACAGAGTGTGTGCATGTGAGTGAGGTAAGGGGCTGGAGGTAAATAGAATGCAAAAGAAAATGAGGTTCAAGCTCACCTTGAGATCTCACAATGGGCAACTCCAACTGAACTCTGGAGTCTAATTCAAACTGGACTCTGACTATGGTACAACAGCAGGAAGTTCACTGACAATCTCAAGTCAGGGAGAAGACAGAGGAGAGAATGGGGGGGAAGAGAAAGAGAGATGTTGTCACAGTGTGTAAAAATGTCAGTCCACTATGTAAGGCATAGCATATTGACTAGACCCATGCCAGTAGTACCTCAAAAGCTCAATAAATCCCTTCACCTGGCTCAGCAAATCTCAAGATAAGAGATATCTTGCATGAGAAAGCAATTCTGTGGTTATTTGTAAATATTTTCTCTCCAGACTAAGTGGGATTCTTGTCAATAGGAATTTAAAACAACTATTATAAGAGATGAGAAGCTCATATTGTAAAACCATGCTATCTATGTGAAATATCATTGGTTACCTGACTCAGTTTTCTAGTTCTTTGTCCATTTGTATAAAATACCCCCCACATTTTGTATGGAGGTTGGCATTTGTAAGGATGTTATCTACTCATGGATTTTTGGTAAGATACTAGAGAATAAAAATTCATTTGTAAAATTACCATTGTTACTTCATTTTTAATCTAAGAAAATTATGGCTAACAATCTAAATCTAAGATTCTATTCATCACCTTGAATTTTTTTTCTTATTTTATCTTTAGATTTATCTACTAGGCAGATGCTGATATTTCTCACTACTGCAGTTTTACTGTATTTCTTCTTATAAATCAATCAACTTTTACTTTAAAAATTTGGAACATATATGTAGAGCATTATTATTTCTTCCTTGTTGGATTCTGATGTCTAATTCATTATACTAGCCTCTTCTGTTTTGTGGGTGAGTTTATCTCATTCACATTAAACAAATAGGATGCCTAATTGTGCATTTTCCTTCATCCTGTTTTCTTCTGTTTATTTTTCTTTCTCTTTTTATCCTGTTCCTCCTCCAAAGTTTCTTTTGCTTCTGATCACTGCTGTTTTCTAACCTTTCTACTTTTTGTCAGTCCTCCTCTCTTTTCTCTATCTTCTTTTCTTACTTCTCTGTGCTTAAGACATATTCCTATTACCATGCTTCAGATTTTTATGCACAAATATTTTTCAGAGTAAGTCTTGGAGTTTTCAGTTCTTTAAAAGTAGTATGATCTAGGAAGAGGTGTGATGGTTTGCATTTAGACCTTTACTCAGGAATTCCATAGGATTACAATTGATATTGCTCCTCCCATGTCCCTAATCCTTTAAAATGAAAATGATCCTGCCCTAAGGGTTTCCATTCCTTCTTGAGGGAAGATTACTTCTTCATGACCTTGAACTATGACACATAAGTAGATATAGGCAATGGAATTGCCACAAAACATCTGATCCTGTGTCCAGTGCCAGAATAGGGAGGGGGCCTGTATTCTCTTTCTGACCAGTTAAGTACACTTACAGTTTGTGGCTTGGAATCTCCCAAAGCTGCTAATGCTTCTATCTTCACCATTTATATTTTATTCATGTAATCTTTAAGCCAGCCTCCACTTCTGTGACATATCCCTTTTCCTGAATTCCTAAATCATTATTAGCTAGAAACATACCTGTCTGAACTTTTTGTTGACTCTGACACTTTAGAATCAGATTTGAGATGTTATTTTAATAATTGTTTGGAGGGGGATGTTGGGAGACCTTAACGGATTGCTTCATCTTCTTCATCTTGTCTCTGCCCTACATCGACTCTTTTATGAATTTTATGTACTTTTCTATACATAGGTTATCACAACTATTTTACTATAAGTTGCTTTATCACCTCTAGACTGGCTCTCTTAATTTTCGGTAAGAGATTGGATTCCCATAAGACTGCTGACTCTTATTCTTCATAGGATTCTATCATTGAATAACATTGAAGCGCTATGAGACTCCATATAATATATTCCTCATATCAATTAACCAGTTGATATTTTTCCATATCAAACATGCCACTTATATCTATTCTATATTAATGACTAAATAGCAATTATCTTATATTTAGTAATGTTTACTGAGAAATCATAGCAAACAAAAACCATACATTTTCCAAGCAAAGAACCCTCATTAGTGAGACATCCTATGACAAATCCTTGAAGACAAAGATTCTTTTTTTCCTTTTTTTTAATTTTCAGTGTTTGTAGTGCAGTGCCTGACAAGCACTGAGTGCCTAAACAATGAGCATCTATGGATTCTTTGATTGGTCACCTCAGAATTAACACAAATAGTAGAACCTGAGCTGATACTTCATAAGAAAACAAGGATTCTGAAAGGTACAGTTAAGGAGGAAGTGTATTTCAGGGATTGAATTTCATTTGTATTATTGAATAGTCTGTGAATTTTTTTTTATGAGGACCTTTCCCAGTGCATTTAGATTCACCAACTCACACCAGACAGTTAGTCCATCTCTGGGTGGGTCTAACTTTGATGCTACTATTGCCTTGTGATTGTGACTTGCCAGATACATCTTCATTGACAGGTAAATCCTGTATTCACTTCTTCCCAGGATATATTCTCCTTCAAATTATGAGGTATATATTGACTTACCCAATTTTCTTTACAACTTTATTATCAACCTTATAAAAATCATGACATCTATTTTTGCATTTATCCTACTTAAGACAAATTTAAAGAAAAGCAGGTTCAGGAGCAGTTGCTTGAACTTGTATTCTTTCCAAGAGCAAATGATTCCAAGATAATGTATTGATTCAATTTGCATTCCAATTGACCAGACTTTTGAAGATGCCTTTTCACTTGAATAATTTGTTATCAAGTGATGGCTGAATGTTTGGTATGGTCAAAATCATGTATGCAATATAATTGTAAAGAATATTTCTACCATTTATTATAATCATATGAATAACAAAAAGGGAGAAAACACAGGATCAAGTGGGAGTTTAAGTAATATAAAATTAATTTTGAGTAAAACTGTATTAATAACACAACATTTTAAACATTTTATTATGAGTCTAATTGTGTTTAACATAAAGATTAATTTGTTATACTTTTGCTAATAATTTCCTCAGCTATGTTTCTATTATTAATCATCTAACTGGAAAACAATACTGACAAAGCTATAATTTAAAACAAACAATAGTTTGTTGGTTAACCACATAATTGAATAGTTATAACATTTAAATGGTTTTTTTTACTACTAATTATTTATACTTGGTGACAAATGTTTTAAGTATGGAAGACAATTATAATCCTTGAAGTCATAAAAAGTCTAGTTTCAAATCCTAGCTTTGGTGTTTACTTGTGTGACTGTGCATCAACATCATTTACCTCTTTGAACCTTTGTTTTCTCAACACCATTTGAATGATGCATAATCATATAACTGGCATGGGGAAAGTTCCTTACAAAATATAGAGTGCTAAATGAAGATGAATAATCAATAATACCAATATTCAGATATTTGTCCCCCTCACATTTATTAAAATTAGAGAAAATATCAAATTTAGATTATGCTTCCTTGCATTCTTTTAGTAGCTAAAAATTGTCTCGAATTCACCTCTTCCTCCTCCTTCATCCTGACCAAGGTAAAAAGTAGCCTTTAAACAATGCATATGAGTTAAAACAAACTAGTAGAATAATATTCCTGTGCAGTTTTCAGAGTACTTTCTGAACTGATAGTCTTTCCAAAGTATTTTACATATGTTATTATTTTGTTATATTTCACCCTTGAAATATCCCTATGAATCAATTAATATGATGATATCCATCTTATTGATGAAAAATTTGATACTGAGAGATGTTAGATGATTTGACAACAGTCACATGGTTAAGTATCTCTGAGAAAGGATTTTAACTGAAGCTTCCCTGACTCAAAATTCTATCATTCTTTCCAAGAAAGAATGTCACAAAACCTTTGAGATAGATGGGGCAGGATTTCCAAAGTAAATGCCACTGTTATTCTTAGAATTTTACTATGTTATTCAGACCTAATGTATAAATGTTCATTTCCAAGATTGTGGATATGAATTAGGAAAGGGTTCTAAGTTAAAACAGACCAAGTAGAAAGACACAGAAAAGAGACAAACTTTCAGGAGGTACCATCAGTACCCAATTGAAATAAATGAAAATTGGCTGATAAGTGAATTCATGCAAGATCATGGACATTTTATTGGATACTTCAATTCAAATTTGATATTCAATTCAAAATCTCAAGTAGACCTAAGATAGAATGGAGATCAGGGATGCTACAACATGTTCTTTACAGGATTATAAATAAATTATTGAAGTTGCTTATGGAAATTTCATCCAACCTTTCCCCTTCCCTTTTTGTATTAAAATATTGATAAGTCAGGCAAATTTTAGAACTTATTTTATTATTTTTATCCTAAAGATTCAAGTGGAAAATCACTTTTCAGCTGTTGTGAATGAATGTGCAAATTTTTCCATCAGTGCCATTGAATAAGAAATGTTATTCAGTACATGCCATGAGCATAAGAAAAATTAATTCAACTATCATTTGTCATGGTCAGGGCAAGTAAGAATTTGTGTCAAGCTAAGCAGAAATATAAGTACTATGGGTACAAGATAATTTTGCTTAAAACAAATGATATTAGTTAATTTTTTTTTCAGAATGAGTAGGAAAGACAATGCTGAATTAGACAAAAGGTATATCCCTGAGGATTCAAAAACAAATGGTGCAGTTTTTTAGTATGCTTTTAAGTGTATATTTGAATGTACAAACACATTGATGAATTCACTCCATTGTGATATAAAAGGTTCCAATAATATTTAAAATTTAAGGGGTTATAAAACTACACTTTAAATTTTAGGGTTCAGAAGCTTCAATTCTAGGTTAAAGAAGTAAAAGCATATTTTAGCACTTTTTTGAGTAATAGATTAAAAATGTTTTTAAATTCACAAATACATTCTTTCTCTCTTTCTATGTGAATAAAGAATGATTAATAAAATTTCCAGATGGATCTAATTAAATCAAAGGGAGTTTTTGATGACAAGCTTAAAATTTGGAGCAAAATAAAACTGATGTATGACAGGAAGCATTTAGCTAATGCTTTAGGGTTTGCAATCTGCTTTAAAATATGATTTTATCCTCACAACAATCCTAGGTGCTATTATTATTTTCATTTTATAGATGAGGAAACTGAGACAGTAGAGGTTCAGTGACTTGTACCAAGTCACTCCAAGTCTAATGCTTTATCTCCTTCCCTCTTAGCTGCCTTAAAAGATAACAATACCTTTGGGTAAAGGGTAGTTTTAAAAATTCCAGGAGGGGATTTCTATTCTAAAGTCAATATTGTCCATGGGAATTGTTTGGAAATTGTTTGAAAGAAGAATTAGCACATGTTGGCCAATGTATTAAGTAATGTTTTGAGCTTGGTGTTGGTTCTTGGAAATGTTCCAAAATTCATAATTTTATGAATGGTAATTCTTGACTATGATTGATTAGCATGAATCAATTGGGAGCAAGTCCTTGAGTAAAAGAATTTTAAGTTGGAAACACCAACATTTTAACATGACAATGAGACTAGTATTTTTGGAAATTCCATTGATAGGGTATATTACTGGGACTTAGCAAGGTATCTGATATTCTAATGGACAAGATACAGAAATATGGAGTAAATGTCAGTAAAGTTTCATCGATCTATAATTGAGTTGCTGAGATGAGAGAGGATAATTTAATAGACTGATGTTAGCCTCAAAGGTCTTTTGTGCAGTGCTTTATGAGGTCCTGTCCTTTTCCCTATTCTAATTGATAATTTTATTTGTGACACTGATTAAGGCATGCCTATCAAATTGGAAGTTGAAAAGAAGGTGAAAGGTGGATTATAGAATTAGAATCCAAAAGGTGTCTATTACCTGTAAGGAGAACTTTTGAAGGGATAAATTATATATGCTGAATTTGTTTTTTTTCTAAAAAGATAAACTAAAAAAATGATAAACTATATAGTTAAATAATGTTGGGCAATGTGACTTGGAAACAGTCCATAAAAAGCATAGTGGTTTTGATGAACTAAAAGAAAGATCCTCAATATACATCAGTATTTTGATATGGTAGATAGAATATTAATATAATCTTAGATTCATTAATAGAAGGGAACTCAAAATAGTATATTATAGTGATAGGAACTGGTCACATCATATCTAAAGTATCATATTTTTTCCAAGTGCCATATTTTCATAAGATTATTGAGATTGGAAGAATAAAAAGAAATGACTCTTCAATAGGTTGCACCATAAGAAACAAGAGTACATGCATATTAGAAATGATATAGAAGGGATTTAAAAAAAGAGATGTAGGTCAGACATTTGTCAAGAATGAGAGAACAGCAAATATATCTAGCCTATGTAATTTAAATATGAGTAAGGTTCAAACATTATTTCCCCACATACACCATTTTCCCTCCTATGTAAAACCAAGTTTACTAATAGGGATGATAGAGGACCAATTTGCTGGAAAAGGCAAGCCACAAATTCTGCTTTCAAAATTCTTATTTTTCTTGAACTAATTGGGAACATCCTGTTATGGTTTTATATTCTTTTTGGAATACACAGATCCTCTGCTTCATCAAATGTTGATTTATTTTCTTTGATCTTAAGCTATTCAGAGATATTTGGATTCATTTGGATGTTTTGGAGGCAACTTCTGTTAATAATATCTTTTCCTTTGATTTACCTACTTTTGTCTAAGATTTTTAAACTGAGTTTTCTTCTTCCAGAAATTGTGATAATTACAAGGTATGTTTTTGCTTTTTACCTCTTATCTTCCCTGTTACTCCTTGTTTCACACATTTCCTTCTGATAGGGGTTAACCTAAGATCTGAACTTTAAAACTATAATCCATTACTGGATAATTTAATTTTTTTCCAATTTCTATTTTTAACGAAATGACGTCTAGGGTTATAATTGGTTCCATATGGACATCAGACCCTTTCCTTAAGGCTTTGCTTAGGGCACCCCACATCCCAAGAAAAAGACATCCTTTTTCTAATTCTCTGCTTGAATATTTCTACAGTACAGTGTGCTGGTGCCACAAAGGCAAGTTTATGTTTTCCTTTTTCTTCCAGATGGGTAGGAGGAGTGTTGCTAGAGACTTGAGAAAACTAGTGCTAGCTGTGTAAAACCCTGGACAAATCACTCAACTCTCATTGCCTCAAAAAAAAAGAAAGACAGAAAGGAAAAACAAGGGAATTGATGACAAGATCCCAAAACCGAAGTCCATAGGTGCCTTTGTATTATATATCAAGATAACTGAGGATTAGAGAGTAAAAGAGGAGTAAAGTGAAAGCATTAGAGATGACTTTTTGCTGTTCATTCATCAAACTGTTACTTGGTCAGAGTTCTTAGTTTCTCAGCTTGAGGAGACTGATGCAACTGATTTACCTCTTAATCATTTTTTTGTAAAGTTTCAAGAGGATCATGGGGGTGGGAGTTGGGGTGGGGAATGTCATTCATTTTCTGATCATATAACCAAAAACCCTCTTTTGTAATCTTTTCAACAGGCATTCCCTTTCTATCACTGTCACTTGAATTTTCTTAGTGCCATAAAGAAATATTGTTGATTTTGTGAGCTTACTTTCTACCTTGTTTCTTTATTAAAGCTAGTAATTATCTCAATGAGTTTCCTGCTGATTCTTTAGGATTTTTTTAATTGAAATAAAATGTCATCATCAAATTGGGATAGTTTTTTGCCTTCTTTTGCTATCTTTATGCCTTTAATTTCTTTTTTTGCTTCTCCTATTGCTTTTTCTAGCATTCCTAGAACTATGTCAAATAACAGCAGGAAAAGTGCTAAATCTTTACTTTATTCTAATCTTTTTTTGGGGAAAGATTCTAATGTCTCTCTATTGAATATTTTGGTTTTAGATAGATACTTTTACCACATTGTTTCTAAGGATACTTCAATACTAATGCTTTGTAATTGTGGGCTTCTTTTAAGCATAAAAGAATATTGTACTTTTTGAAGTCTTTTTCTGCATCTATTCATATAATTCTATGCTTGGCATGCTTTTGCTTTTAGTATGAGTAATTATTTTCAGTATTTTTCTTAACTGAATTATCCTTGCATTCATGTTATAAATTTAAATTAAATCATAGGAAATCATTTTTGTCTTTAATACTGTAGCCTGTCCACTAGGAACATATTTAAAGTTCTTAGAGCAATACTCATTAATGATATTTTCTAAAATTCCATTTTTAATCTTTTCCATCTTTGAGATTATGATTATATATTTCCTTGTGAAAAAGAGGTAAAGAGAGCATTTTCTTACTCTGTTTTTGAGAATATTTATATTGGTATAAATTTTAGTTATTATTTAAATGTTCAATGTTATTCTCCTATAAATTCAGCTTAACCAGAGGATATTTTTTTTGCTTTGATATATCCTTATAGACAATTCTATTTGTTTTTTATGTAATCGGATTTTAAAAATATCTATTTGCCATCCTGTTCATTTGCATACATTACATTTTGTGCTTAATTATTTCTTTTAAATTCTGTTTCTTGCATGTTATTTATTCTGTGCCTTTGACATAGCAAAACATGGAAAGAAATTTACACATTCTTTGTAAAGATAGACCCAGGTTTGGTATTATTCACTATCATTGGAAGGGCTACATTTAAAAGGATTTGAAGTAAATATGGTAATGTTTTAGATAGGTCCTAAAGTAGAGGACTAAGCACTAGATCAGGGACTTCTTTAGCTGACAGTCAAAAAAATGTAGTTTAAAAAGAATTGGAATGAAAGTCAAGACTTGGGGTTCTAGTCTCCTATATTCCTCCAAAGTATAAACAACAGTCATATATTTTCTTATACATTAATTTTTAAATGTCTCCTCTGTTCAAAGTTAACTATGTTAACTGATAGTTAAGGGTTTCAATCAATGATCCCCCTTCCCAATATTTAGGTCTGCTTTGAGTGTCTTTCCTGGAACCATGAGGGAACCAGGAATTCTAGCTATGATTTAATTATTGACTCTGCTGGTTGCCCATTGCCAGTGCCCACTCTTTTTGGCCTCTTTGGGGCCATCCTTATTCTGTTCCTTTAGTGTGAAAATCAGGGATCCGGTTTGCCTAGAGACTTAATCAGTTATCAGCATGTGGAAAGTTTGATATCCAAAAGTCCTCCTTAACAAATACTTTTATAACTTTATACATTTTAGCTATCCCTTGGTGGCATCAAATTCTGATATCCAGGTCCTCTTCAAAACAGATTTAATATTTGAAATCATTTTTTCTTTCTTCTTCCTTCTCTCCCTAAATAAATGGCAATGCCAGACGACTCTTTGCTAGAGTATCTATCTCCCATAGTGCTCAATAAAATGCCAACTTTCCTAGGAGAGAGCCCATGTCTCATGAAATCTTTTTCATACTTCTTATATCAAATACCAATATTTTTTTTGGGGGGGTGAACTCCAACATTTAACCATCTTAGATTTGCTGGAGACATCAAGTTTAGGTAATTAAGTAGATCGACTAAGCAATAATTCATTTGAAAAAGATTTGAGACTTTTAGTGCACTGAGAGATCAATATGCCTAAACATTTCTATTAAGAGACCAAAAGAAAATCTATATGATTTTTTTAATGAGGCAATGCAATTATGTGACTTGCCCAAACTCACACAGGTAGGTAAGTCTCAAATGTCTGAGACCAGTCAGGTCCTCCTGATTCCAGGTAAGTGTTTGATTCATTGAGCTATTCAGTTGCCCTTTTCTTTTTCTTTTCTTTCATTCTCTCTTTCTTTCTTTCTCTTTCTCTTTCTTTCTTTCTTTTCCTTCCTTCCTTCCTCTCTTTCTTTTTCTTTCTTTCTTTCTTTCTTTCTTTCTTTCTTTCTTTCTTTCTTTCTTTCTTTCCTTTCTCTCTCATTCTCTCTTTCTTTCTTTCTTCCTTTCCTCTCTCTCTTTCTTTTCTTTTCTTATAAGATCTTAAATTTTGTTAGGAGAGATATATCCAGAATGATTAAAATGTTGTACTCAAACATAGTCAAGCCATAACTACAGTAGGCAGTAAACATTTTAGAAAAAAAATAAGAAAAACTTAGAGCATGTTCAAAGATGGATAACAAAACTAGTGATGAGGGTAAAGAAAACAATATTAATAATATTTTATATTGCTCTTTGGCTTTATAAATACTTTACTTATATTTTATTTTATTTTCATAGTAATACTGTGAAGCAGGTGGTTTTATTATCCCTCTTTTTTCACATGAGGAAGTTAAGACCAGAAGAAGTTTAAGTGAATTGTTCAGGTTCACACAGGTAATATCTGAGGCACAACTCAGAAAAATATGAGGCAGAAAGATCTCAAATCCAACACTAGCTACTGTACTACATTGCCGACAGCATCATATAAGAATCAGTTGAAGGAATTGGGGGTATATAGTTTAGGAAACAGAACAGTCAGACAGTCTCTGCATTATAAGAAACCTTAGAAATCTTCAAAGTCAACATCCCTAAAATGTGAAAGAAGTGATGCTCTGGGCTTTGCTTAAAGATTTCCATTTAGAGGGAACAATTTGTTCCTGAAAGTTTCCTATGCTACTCTGGGATAGTCCCAATTGTTGCAAAGTTTTCCCCATCATAAATAAAGCTGAAATTGAGTACTTCAATCCATTAGTTCTAATACTACTATAACAATTTAAAATACTTATTCTACTGTTCACCCTTTGAGATAGAGCAAAAGAAGTATACATTTTCTACATGACCCAATACATATTTGAAGAAACTTTCAAGTATTACCTGTTTTCTCTGTCCAGATTAAGCACACCCTTTTCCTTAAACTAATCTTCAAATTACTTATACTTGCAACCTTAAGAATTGCTATTATATGGATGTTTTACAACTTATCAGTTCAAAAACTCAAACTTCAGGGGACACATGAAAATTAACAGTATATGTAAAAGGCGGTTCATTTCCTTCAACTTATTTTTCCAACTTTATGCAACAATAGTTTCCAAAACTCATTTTTACAAGATTTTGAGTTTTACATATTTCTCTTTCCTTCTCTTCCCTCTCATCACCATTACAGAAAACAATCTAAAAAGTAACAAAGCTAAACATAGATGCATATTATGTTGTGAAAGAAGAATCAAAACCAAACAGAAGGAAAATAATAGAGAAAAAAACAATAAATACATAAGAACTTTTGAAAATTGAAGCTAGTGAACTTTGTATTTAAACTCCACAGTTATTTCTCTAAATATGGATGGTATTTTCCATTACAAATCTTTTAGAATTGTCTTTCATTATTGTACTGCTGAAAAGAACAAGTGCATCACAATTGATCATCATCTAATTTTGCTATTAATGTGTATAATATTCTTCTGTTTCTGCTCACTTCACTCAGCATCATTTCATGCAAGTATTTCCAGGCTATTCTGAAGTCCTGACCCTCATGATTTCTAATAGAACAATGTGTTCCATAACAATTATATATCGCAATTTGTTCAGCCATTCCCCACTTAATGAGCATCCGCTCAATTTCTTATTCTTTGCCACAATGGAAAGAACTATTATAAATATTTTTGTGCATGTGGGTTTTTTACGCTTTTTTGTGATCTCTTTGGGATATAGACCTAGTTGTGTTATTGCTGGATCAAAGGGTATGCACAACTTTATTGCCTTTTGGGTATAATTCCAAATGTTTCTCCAGAAAGTTAAGATCAGTTCACAACTCCATTAACAATGCATTATTGTGTACACCTAATATAGTTATGGCATCTATGTTTTCCCTACAATCCCTTCTGCTTCTCCTCTAATAATCTGAACACTATACTATTTGTTGCATATAAGTTTAATATTGATATTTCTTCAAATCCTATGGTACCTTTTAGAAAGATGTAGTTTTCTTCCCTATTCCTTTTAATTTAGCCTATTTTTACTTTTTGTTTTTCTGAGATCAGGTTTGCTGCCACTGCTTTTTATTTAACTTGAACCATAGCACAATAAAATCTGCTCTTGCCTTTTGCTTTTATACTATGTGTATCTCTCTGCTTCAAATGTGCTCCTTGTAAATGGCATATTGTATAATTCTGTTTTTCATACACTATGTTATCCTCTTCCATTTCATGGAAGAGTTCATCTCATTCACCATCACAATTAGAATGACTAACTCTGTATTTCCCACTATCCTATTTTCCCCCTTTTGTATTTTTCTCCCCTTTTCTATTATCCTTCCTCACCAATGGTTTGTTGTTGATAGCTATCGCCCTTAAATTGTTTCCCCTTCCTTTTTTTTCTCCTTTTCTTTTTTTACTTATTCTTTACTTTTGCTTTTACTTTTACTTTCCCTTTTGTCAGTCCCCCCTTCTCCCTTTTTTACCCATTCCCCTCCTACTTCCCTGTAGGATAAGATAAATTTCTAAAGCCAATTGGGAATGTATGTTGTTATACCCTCTTTGAACCAGATGCCTTCTCCACCTTCTTCCAGCACAATCCTTTTCTTATGTCTTGTTTTATACCCATTTTGGACTCATACAATCTTTAAAAGTATATTACTTTCAACTGTCAGATAAATAGTTGTCAAGGGTTATTGCATCATCACCCCATAATCTCTTCATGCCCATAACTTTTGTCCAAGTACATTCCCCTCAACTGTCCCATTAGAAAGATAATTCCAAAGAGTCATCAGAATCATCACATCCTCTGTCTAAATACATTCCCTCTAACTCTTCCAATAGAAATACAACCCTAAAGAGCTTATAAGCTTCATCAGATCACAGTCAATTTATACTCACACTCTCTGTCTATGAATGCTCCTTTTCAAGAATTAGAAGTACTGTCTTCTCTAGTAGGGATATAGACAGTTTAAGTCTTGTTGACTAACATTTTCTTTGCATTTACCTTTTTTATTCATCTCTTGAGTCTTCTCTTTGGATATCAGATTTTTCTGTTTATGTCTTTTATTTTTATCAAATATGTTTGAAAACCTTCTATTTCATTGAAAATCCATCGTTTTCCCCTGAAAGAATATGCTGAATTTTGTAGGGTAGTTGATTCTTGATTGTACCTAAGAATTTTGCTCTCTGGAAGATTATTTTCCAGACCTTCTTAAACCTTTTATGTTGAAGTAGACTAAGTACTATGTATTCTTGATTTGGGCTCCCTGATATTTAAACTGCTTCTTTTTAGTTGCTTGCAGTATTCCCTGCCCCCCCCCACCTTAAGCTGAAAATTCTGAAATTTAGATAAAATATTCCTTGGAGTTTTTATTATGGATTTTCATTCTGGTGGCAATTAATGAATTCTCTCAAGTACTATTTGGGTTTTTTTATTGGTTTAAGTTATTAAGCCTGTTTAAAATTTTTTGCATGCTATTCTTAATGTTCTTTTTTGAATTGAGGCTTTCAGGTAGACCAACATTTCATATAAATTACATCTCCTGAGTTGATTTTTAGGTCACTAATTTTTCTTTAAAAAGTACTTTGTATTTTCTTCTATTTTATCCATCTCTTCATTTTTTAGTTGATGGAATCTTGGTGTCTCATATTAATTATTTCCCATTTAATCAATTATAAGTTTTAGAATTTTTTTCAATTAGCTTTTGTGTTTCCTTTCCAATTGGTCAGTTTTACTTTTAAAGGTATTGTTTTCTTCAGTAAAATTTCCACAATTCTCCTGAATGATTAATTTTTTTCCCTCAGTTTTTCTTCTTCCACTTTTCTTTAGTTTTTAAAATCCTTGTTTTTTTTTTGGGGGGGGGGTAGTGCTGGAGCCAAGATGACAGAGTAAAGGTAAGGACTACCTGAGCTCTCACTAAAACCACTCCAAATACTTTTGAATAATGACTCTAAGCAAATTCTAGAGTGCCAAAACCCACCAAAAGACTGAATAAAACAATTTCCTAACCCAAGACATCTTGGAAGATCTTGGGGGACTTGTTTGCTGTTCTGGAGTGAGAAAGAGGCCAGAACAGGGAGTGGGGAGGTTTCAGGAGCAAACCATCTCCAACTATCCTTGAACAGACCACAGGGTGAGTGAGTGAGTGGCAGTGCCAATTCACAAACCTCCCAGCCCAGAGATTGCCAAGGACAATTTGGAAGGTCAATAGCAAAAATCTGCTGCACCAGGGTCACAGTAGAGCATAGTCCAGGTCAGGCCTCAGTAGTTTAGACCAGATGCCAGTAGACCAGTACCAGCCTCAGGAACCATTGAATCAGCAATGAATGACTGTAGCTGCTTCAGGGTACCCAGACCATGGATGATAAGGGGGTTAGAAGGAGATTAGAAGGGTCCCTTTGCTATCACTGAAGCAGGACTGTTGCTTTGCCCATACTCAGATCTGGGTCATGTTCTTGAGTCCTTGTCCCAGGAAACATAACAGAACTTACTTCTCCTGGAGCAGGAACCCTCCTCAGAGTTTCAGGGCAGAAAGGAGTGTTTGTGGCTACCCACAAACCAGAGCAAAGGCCAAGAAAGAAGTAAAAACCTCTCTTTTTAGATTATGACATCTTGTGAAAACTGAAAACACAGATCCCTAGCAGTATCTCTGAAAAAGGCTGAACCCCCCCCCCCAGAATTGGAACAGTGCACCTTCCATCCTGGAAGCAGAGCCAAAATAGTTAAAAACAAGTTATAGACAGGACAAAGGAGAAAACCACAGAAGAAAAAAGAATCTGACAACAGACAGCTATTATAGAATTAAGGAAATTCAAAACATACACCCATAAGAAGGTAACTAAGTCAAACCCTCTACATACAAAGCCTCCAAGAAAATATGTGAATATGTCTCAGGTCATAGAAGAACTCATAAATGATTTTAAAGGAAGTAGAGAAAAATTGGAAAGAGAAATGACAGTGATGTGGAAAATCATGAAAACTAAGCCAGCAGCTTAGTGAAGAAGTCACAAAAAAAGACTGAAGAAAATAACATCTTAAATTCCAGACTGATCCAAATGGAAGGAAAAAAAAAGATCCAAAATGCTAATGAGGAGAAGAATACTTTAAAAAGCAGAGTTAGCCAAATGGAAAAGGAAGTACAGAAATCCACTGAAGAAAATAATTCCTTAAACTATAGAATTGAGCAAAGGGATGCTGGTAAATTTTTGAGAAATCAATAAGCAATAAAATATAATAAAAATAAAGGAAAACTAGAAGAAAATGTGAATTATCTCCTTTGGAAAAACAACTGACCTGGAAAATAGATCTAGAAGAAATAATATAAAAATTATTGGAGTACCTAAAAGCAATGATCAAAAAAGATCCTTAGGCATCACCTTTCAAGAAATTATCAAGAAAAACTTCCCTGATAGTCTAGAAGCATAGGATAAAATAAAAATTGAAAGAATCTACTGTCCATCTTCTGAAAGATATCCCAAAATGAAAACTTGCCAGAAACATTGTAGCCAAATTTCAAATTTCCCAGGTCAAGAAGAAAATATTGTAAAGAGCCAGAAAGAAAAAAAAAAATATATGGAGCCAAAGTTAGGATAACCCAAGATTTAGTAGCTTCTACATTAAGGGATTGTAGGACTTGGAATATGATATTCCAGAAGGCAAAATAGCTTGAATTAAACCAAGAATCAACTATTCAACAAAACTGAGCATAATCTTTTTTTGTGTGTGGGGGTATAGACATTCAATGAAATATGAGATTTTTGACTTTCCTAGTGAAAAGAACAAAGTTGAACACAAAATCTGATCTTCAGATATGAGACTCAAGTAAAACATAAAAAGTAAACAGGAAAGGCAAATCATGAGAGACTTAATGATGTTGAACTGCTTACATTCCTGCAGGGAAAGATGATACTGAGAACTCATATGAACTTTTTGATCTATTGGGGCAGTTATAACGAACCCATACATACTAGGCACTGGCAGGAGTCAAATATGAAGGGATAATATATTAAAAAGTTGAAGTTAATGGATGAGAAAGGAATGTTCTGGGAGAAAAGAAAAGGAGGGGGGAAGAATGGGACAAGTTATTTGACACAAAAGAGGTGAGCAAAAGCTTTTGCAGTAGAGTGGGAAAGGAGGGAATTTAGGGGTAGTGAATGAGTCTTACTCTCATCAAAATTGCCTCAGAGAGGGAATAACATATATACTTAATTAGGTATAGAAATATCTTACCCTACAGGAAAGTAGGAGGGGAAGGGAATAGGAGAAAGGGGGTGGTGATGGAAGGGAGGGAAGATTGCAGGAAGGGCTAGTCAGATGTAAAACCCTTTTGAGGAAGGGACGAAGAAAAGGAGAGAGAATAGAATGATGAATGGGAATGGGAAGAATAGGATGGTGGGAAATACAATTAGGAATTGTATCTATGGGAAAATGTTTAAATAATTTTTTTCTGATAAAGATCTCATTTCTCAAACGTAGGGAATTGCATCAAAACTTCAAAAAATAAGATCCATTCCTCAACTGATTAGTGATCAAAAGATATGAACAGTTTTCAGATGACTTTATCAAGTTATCTAGAGCCATATCTTTAAAAAATGTCCTGACTCACAATTGATTGGAAAAATGTGAATTAGCAACAATTCTGAAGTTCTATCTTATATCTATTAAATTGGCTAATAGGACAGAAAAAGAAAGTGACAAATGTTGGGAAGATGAGACATTAATGTATTGTTAGAGGAGTTGTGTAATGATTCAACATTTCTGTAGAGCAATTTGAAACTATGCCCAAAGTATTATAAAAACCAAACCTATCCTTTGATCCAGCAATACCACTACCAGGGTTATATTACAGAAAAGATGAAAAACAGAAAAGGAAAGGACCTTTATGCATAAATATGGTTGGCACTTTCTTTTCTTTTCTTTTGCTCATTTTGATAACAGAGTTTTGATCCTGAGGCACAGGACATATAGTCCTTAGGGATCAGTGAGTCTGATCCCTTCTTTTCTGATCTAGTTTCTCAGGTACTCATGGTTAGGGTGGCCCAACCCAGGACTGCTTCATATACCAGCATTCTTGGATAAGACCTTTGCCTTCAAAACTGAATGGTGCCCTCATTGCTGGTCTGCTGTGTTCCTGTCCTGGTAAGTGACCTGAGTTGCATTGTGGCTAAGAGCCTTCCACTCTCTTCTCAGCTGTCCCGCCTGTGCTAGGCTACATTTCCCCTTTTGGCCAGGTGAGATAGACTTTTTTGTGATAGTCTTCCATGTTATCTGAGTTGAAAAGTTGTTTCACTCTTATTTTTATGAGTTTCTTAGTTTTAGGATCTGTTCAGAGGCTTCATTTAAAGTTGTTTCAGGAAAAGTTCTAGGAAATTCCTAGTTTAATGTCACCATCTTGGGTTTTCCCAGAAAGTTCCTCTGATGACATGTGTATGGGAGAACTATTATATAATTGTTTCAGTCATTTATGCTTTCATTTTGCACAATCAGTCTAACTTTTCAATCAATGACATAACAAATATTTATTAAGCATTTACTTTGTGTCAGACACTGTTCTGAGTCCTTCACATGGAAAGAAATGCAAAAAGTAAAACAAAAACATTTGGTTACTATGAAGGAAAAATCCTCCTTTGGATTTAATATATATATATTATATATATTTGATATTATTTTAATATATTATTACTGTTCTATTAAATCAGATTCTTAAATTTATACTTACAATATCCCTCTGGAATTCTGAGTTCTAATAATTATTATGCATTTAGAGGTCACAAGGCCACTTTATGGAGGATATAAAGATAAAAACACACACTGATTTTTTTCTTTGGGATTTTCAATTTTGTAGGAGGGAGAAAACATACACAAATTACTTTGATACAAATGAAAGTGAAATTTATGTGAGTAAGTTATTGCTTCTGAACTCATCATTTGAAAGGCATTTTGATTCATTAAATTCATACAGGACACATGGGAAGCATTAACATTGTTTGTAATATACCTTTAATTACTCAAAGATGTAAGATTTTTAAAGTTGCTTAAATTTTCTGTTCTGGAAACATTTACCTTTAATTTAATACTATTAAACTTTCTGATATAATATTAATTTCTTAAGATCACCACTATCCTTCACTTACTGTGGTGTGTGACCTCAGTATCATCCTCATCTAATTCTCTCCCTTAACCTGTAAATGCAATCAATTGTGCACTATTAATGATTTTGCCTCCCCAATACATTTCACATTCATTTATTTCTTGCTGTACATGAGGCCGCCAATGTAATTTATGCCCCTTCAACCCTCTCTGAACTATTACAAGAGATGCCTAATTGGATTGTGTTTTCCATAGTCTCTCTTTCACAATCCAACCTCGAGATAACTGCCATAATAATATTCCTAGAATGTGCATCACTCATTAACCCACTATCCACTGCACCTCTTTGAAACTTTTTAATCCCTTCTCAAACCTCTCATGGTCCCTTTCCTCCATCCTTACAACTGAGAATCATTCCACATATTAAAAGTTTTTACTAGAGCTCTCTCTTTTTCTCTCTTCTTACTAGAATGCCTTCTGAGATTTATTCTTTCTTCAATTCTTTTTCACTTGAAGAGCTGGCTAAACTCCTGATAAGGAAAATTTCGCTACCTGCAGAAATCATATTCCATCCCCTCCAAAAGAATGTTCCTTATAATTTCCACTCTATCATTTAACTTTAATTAATCTGGCCTTTTTCCTATTGCCTACAAACGTGTCAATATTTATCAAATCCTTGATCCTTCTATCCCCTTAAATTCTTCTTCCTTTCTTGGCAAAAATTGTAAAGAAGGCTATGTATGATATATATTTCCACTTCCTCTTCTCTTACTTTCTTCCTAAACCTAGAATCCATCCTCTGACTTCATTAGTCCACCAAAATTGCTCTCCCCATATTTGTAAAGAAATCTCATCCAAAGATTTTGTCTCAATCCTCATTCTCCTTTATTTCTCTTTAGCTTCTGACACAGATGGCCATCCTCTTCACCTATTCTCTTTTCTCTATGTTTTTGTTACTTCTTTCAATTTATTTTCTTCTTTTCTGTCTGAGCATTCCTCAGTCTTCTTTGCTGAATTTTGAACAAGATCATACTAATTCACTATGGATGAACCACAGAACTCCAGAGCAGATCCTTTTCTTTTCTCCTATAATATTTCTCTGCTGATTTCATCAGCTCCCATGGATTTAATTGTTATTTACATGCTGATTATTCTCAAATATATCTATTCTAACTTCTTTCCTAACCTCCAGCCTAGTATTTCCAGGTACCTGTCAGATATTTAGAAAAAGATGTCCAAGAGACATCTGAAATTCAACATGTCAAAAACTCAACTTATTATTTTTATTCCTAAGTGCTGCCATTTCCCAAACTTTCATAATATTGTAAAGTGTATCCAAATCTTCCCAGGCTCCAAATTCTGAATCTGTTAACTTAGGTGCCATCCTAGATTCCTCACTGTCTTTCACACTTCCATTCCCATATCCAGCTTGATGTCAAGTCCTTGCAACAGCTTTTAAATTTTCTCCCTCCACTCCTCTGATATTGCTGCTACCTTAGTGCAGGATATGGTTACTTCATGCCTGGATGGTTGCAATGATAAGCTGATTGGTCTTCTTGCTACAATTTTCTCCCCACCCCAATCCATCTTCCACAAAACTACTAAAAAGTTGGTAGCACCATAAATAGAGCTCTGGACCTGGAGTCTGGAAGACTTGAATTCAAATATATTCAAACACAATTACTAATTTTGTGAACTTGCCTCAGCCATTTAATCACCATTTTCTTCAGTCTCCTCAATTGCAAAATGGGGAAATAATAGAACCTACCTCACAGCATTGCTGTGATGATCAAATGAGATATTTATAAAGTGCTTAGCACAGTGCCTAGCACATCACAAGTTATTTTATAAAGGCTTATTGCCTTCCTTTTTTCCTTCCCAACATAATTTTTGTTTTCCAATTATACACAATAGTAGTTTCTACTCATCCTTTTCTGAAAGGTTTTGAATTTTACAATCTTTCCTCCACCCTCCCTTCTCTCCCCCATTCCCCCCACCGAAGGCATTCTGGTAATCTTTACATTGTTTCCATGCTATACATTGATTGAAATTGAATGTGTTGGGAGAGAAATTATATCATTGAGGAGAAAATAAAATAATAGAGATAGCAAAATTAATTAGTACATAAGACTCTTTTTTAATTTAAGAAAATGAAGGTACTAGACTTTGGTCTTGGTTTGAACTCTGCAATTCTTTCTCTGGGTCCAGATGGTATTCTCTATCACAAGTGTTCTAAAATTGTCCCTTATTATTGCAT
Organism: Macrotis lagotis; assembly: GCF_037893015.1. Taxonomy (NCBI): domain Eukaryota; kingdom Metazoa; phylum Chordata; class Mammalia; order Peramelemorphia; family Peramelidae; genus Macrotis; species Macrotis lagotis. The sequence continues at coordinate 778,088,431 of NC_133658.1, forward strand.
TGATGGAATAAGCAGATCCAATAAGATTGATCATCACCCCCATGTTGCTGGTTCTGCTCATCTTGCTCATCATCAATTCATGCAAGTCTTTCCAGGCTTCTCTGAATTCCAATCCCTCTTGGTTTCTAATAAAACAATAGTGTTCCATAACATACATATACAACAATTTTTTCAACCATTACCCAATTGATGGCCATTTACTTGATTTCCAATTCTTTGCACCACAAACAGGGGTGCTATAAATATTTTTGTACAAGTGATGTTTTCCCAATGTGATTTTTCTAAAGTGCAGCTTCAATCAGGTCAATCTCATCCTTGCCCCCCAATAATTAAAATGATCTCTATCACCTTGAAGATCAAGATGCATAATTTTAATTTTAAGGACCAAAATTTGAAAAAAAATTATATAAAATTATTGAACTCAAGTTGTATTCATCATAAAATTCATACAACTACTCATCACTGTCAAAATTCCCATCTGTTGACTTGTCCTCATCTCTGTTTTGTTAGGGATCCTTGAGGAACACAGTTGTGAAATGACAAAGGTAATGTTTAAAGACTCTTTTGGCCTCTTGTTGGTTTGCAAACACATTGGCTCTGAAACCCCTCTGCTTTTCCATAGGATCATCATGACCCAACTCCTTTGTATCTCCTGACATTGATCAAGAATCTCATTATAGCAAGAGCAAAGAAGTATGCATAAGAATGCATAACTGTTTAACTAATGTGTAATGATCTAACTAATGCATAATATTTAATATGATTGGTGCTTAAGCTGGTAGCATGAGTTATCCATGAGTACAGAAGTAGATTAGGATATAAGCTTATATATGAATCTAATAAACTTGGGGTTCTCTGCAGGGGTCCAGCCTCCGCGGGGTTCTTGGAACCTGACCGGAGGGATAGAGTCGGCGAAATGAGTTGCATCAACAAGTGGGTAAAGGCAGGAGCAGGTTGACTGACTATCAGCTGCTTGAATTTATTTTTATAGTTTCAGAATCATGTATGTTTCAAGCAAGCAAGCAAGCTGAGATAATTTCCTTGGTTACTAGAATGTACAATTTTCATCAACAATCATATAGTTCATATGGTTACAAGTTTTAATCATGTGTTTACAAGTTTACACAATGATCATATAGTTAATTAATTTCCTATTCCTACTCAGACCATGATGACCTTAACCTGTCTGTTACCATATTTATTACTACATTGTATAATTGTTAATTAATTTAGGGTTATTAATTAAGCAAGTCTTTTAATGGAAAGTTTTTATATTTTTTGTGTAGGTAATGTTTATCTATACACTCCCTCGACAGTCTGTAGTGAGGGTCTTTATGCTTGTCCACCCATCCGTTAACTCTTACAATAACCACTTTTTCTTTCTGGCCTTGTTGGTAGAAACCACAGTTTCTGTGACTTTTTTATTCTTTCCCATGAAACTAAGGCTGCTGGTGTTCACATATCAGTCACCTGTACTATTTTCTCACCATCTTTTTCATATATTCCTGTGTATGGTAAGGGGGGGAATATCAATTTCCCTGGAATTCTGTCTGACCCATCTTGTATCTGTTTTCCCTGTATATATTCTGGTATCTCCTTGGAATTCCCAGTGCTGGGTTTTCCAGAGATTTCATAATGTTGAAGCCTTTTGTATGCCTCAGGGAAAGGCAGTCCTGTTAAATTTGGACAGAGTTTACAATCTGTTTTATTCAAGGAATTTTTCTGAAATCCTTCCTTTATAGTCATTCCAGTATTAGGGGAGTAAATATTGTAATCAATAATAAACCTATAAGTATTGGTATGCATGAAATCCCTATATATATTGAAGAAGGAAATGTTGTTCCATTAGGCAGTGTGGCTGCCTTGAATCTTCTTGCTACGGCTGTGTCAAACAGCTTAGAGACCCTGGCTCCCAACAGTTTTCACCATCTCTGGCTCCCATCTAATTCACTGTAACTGAGAACAGTTCTCTGCTGGTCAGAGAACTCAAAGTAGCTGGTGCATCATTCATGGTTGATGATGAATCACTGTCTTAAGAGAGGTTTTGACTCTCTCCTGCCTGTACTCTGGTCTGTAGTTGACCATAAGCACTCCCTGGGCAAGTTTCATGCATGGACACATGCATAGTCCATTTTGTTTCATTCTCCTTTGAAATCAGAACTTTTTTCAGCAGCAATTTTTCTGCCCTCCTGCTAATCCATCTTTGTGGACACAGGAATTCCAGTGGTCCTTTGCTCTTCAATCCATCTCTTCAATTCCCTGTCTAACTCAGGCCATTTGGCTGACTTGCCTCTGATGGCCTTCTTCTGGCAGGGAGTTTTCAGTAGAGTTTCTTCTTTTCATAATTAGGCTTCGATTATTTTCTCATTTGGAAGAGGACCAAACTGATGTTCAGCCGCACGATTTCCATTTACTTTTGAAAACAGGACCACTTTTAACTTTAATTTAGCACTGGACAAAAAATTTTCTGAGCCATTTTTGGACAGAACCTGTCAAAATGTTACTTATTCAACTGGTAACAAATGTGAAACAATGAGTGAAACAAAAGTGGGAAAAGCAAGTAAAAAAATCTACAACCACTGTATAAGATTCTGCTAGTTTTTAGATGCCAAATTTTTCAAAAAATGGTATTTCTTAAATATGGGGAAATAAGGTAAAACCATTTGTTTGATCTCTGATGTACCACTTCATAGCAATAAGATTGGTCAATATGTCTTGAAAGGAAAGTGATCAATGTTGGAGAGGATGTTGGAAAACTGGGACACTAATGCATTGTTGGAGAAGTTGTGAACTGATATATTATTTATGTAGAGCAATTTGGAATTTTGCCCAAAGGGTAATAAAACTGTGCATACACTTTGATTAATCAATACAATTATTGAGTCTGTCTTCTGAAGACATCATGAAAAAGACTAAATATTCCACACATACAAAAATATTCATAGCAGTTCTTTGTAGTGGCAAAGAATTGGAAATTGAGGCGATGTCCTTCAATTAGAGAATGGTTGAACAACTTATGGTATGTGTATATGATGGAATACTCTTGTTCTATAAGAAAGCATGAGGGATGGGATTTCAGAAAAGCCTGGAAATATTTGCATGACTCACTGTGGAGAGAAATGAACAGAACCAGAAGAACATTATACACACTACCAGGAACATTGAATGATGATCAGCTATGATGGACTTGTTCATTCAGCAGTACAATAATAAAAGACAATTTTAAAAAGACTCATGATGGAAAATACCATCTATATCCAGAGGAGGAACTATGGAGTTTAAATGAAGACCAAAGTTTATTATCTTTAATTTTTAAAAGTTTCCTTATGTATTATGTAATTTTGTCCCTCTCTAGTGTTTTCTCTCTCTTCCATTTGGATTTGATTCTTCTCTCACAATATCATCAATATAGATCTATATTTAGCATGTTTATAAGTGCAGAATTTATATTAGATTGTTTTCTATCAGGGGAAGGGGGGATGGAAGAGAGGGAGGGAAAAATATATAAAACTCAAAACTATGCAAAAATGATTTATAAAAACTACCATTACATATAGTTGGAAAAACAAATACATTTTATAAAAAGAAAATCTTCTGTTGGATTGTTAAATGCTTCTACATTTTCAGTTTTCCTTCACTGTTCACCAAAGAATAAGACATTTCATCTTTAGGCTCCAGGAATTTTCTCTGACTTTCCTCCCAGAATGGTCTCCTTTCTGATTTTCTCCCCTTTCTCTTTTGCCTTCCTTTAATCATGAATAAAATCTGACCTTTTTAAAGGGGGACTTTCTGCCATTCCTCTTGATCCTAGTGCAATGATTTTCTATTTAGCATATATATATATATATATATATATACATACATATATATATATATATTATAGTATGCAAATATTTAGACATTTGTTTGCTTGCTGTCTCCTCCATTAGATTGTGAACTTCTTGAAGGCAGGGACTTTATATTTCTTTGTGTCTCCATCACTTAGTATAATGATTGTACACAGTAAGTGCTTAAATGTTTCATGACTAACCTACTTAAAATAATTCAGTGGCCACAATTCAGATTCATTGGTTCTTCCAATTTAACTCATATACTATCCTCTCCAAGCCCTTCTTTATCAAACTACTTCTCTGCACTTTCTCCTTCTTTGATTACTCATACACATATATGTAGCTATATATATATATATATATATATATATATATATACATATATATATATATGTATATATGTATCCTCTCTCTCACAAACACACACACACACACACACACACACACACGCAGACCACGTTTCTATAAATTACATCCGAATTTGGATGTAAACTCATTGAGAGTGAAAACTTTTTATTTTGTATTCCTAGGAACCTTCTAGCATAGAACCTTAACCATAATGGACGTTTGGGAAATGCTTGCTGAATACTAATATTTTGATTTTTTAAAAAATGCTTTATGATTGACAAAACACCTTATTTGCAACACTGTGTACAGATTGCAGTGCAAATATTTTCACTTTCATTTGTTTTGGATGAGCAAATTGAGGCTTAGTTTTTGTAAGCACACATCTGAGGTTAATGAAATGTCAGATGCTTTTGAAACCAATCTTTAAAAAGGCTTTCAATTCTATAGGAGGCAGATCATTTCAGGGCCTGAGATTTTCCTTTGTAGTAAGTTATTCACTTTGGAAGGGGCATGTATACATAGGGAATACCAAGCTTGAATTTTCATTGAGATTGTAGAATATAGCATTTGAAAGGGTTGACAGAGCACATCTGCTATATTCTTGCTGAGAGTGTCACCTCATCCTATAAAGGACTTTACTTACCACCAAACAGTAATTTCAGTCAAGGAGAAAAATATCAAGTCATTAAATATCAATTGTTTTGCTGGTATATGATTTTTCTAAAATTTTAACGTTAAGTAGATTTTATTTAAAATTTGTGATACAAAAGTCATTGAAACAAACATTTAAAGGCTACTATGTTTTACACCCTAATACTACATATATATATATATATATATATATATATATATATATATATATTCCTTTACTTTTTAAAATTGATGTTCATAAACATTTATTTTTAGTATTCTCTTTTAAAAATAATTTACTATCAACATTTCAAAATTTCACATACTATAAGATATCAAAATATCAGCATAGAAGCTGTACTTTAAAATTAAATTATATATATATAAACATATCCAAATATGTATGTATAAATACACACACACACACACACACGCACACACATGTACTATTTTTATGCAAAATGGCTTTTTATCAAACTTTACAAGGCTTAGTCTCCCATCCTACTTTTAAAAATGGGATTTCTATGAAAGGTTTGGGAGGCATATTTTTTGCATCCTGGTAACTCAAGCAGTTGAATGTAAAAATGGAAACTTTGAAGGTGTCTGTTTTTCATCAGAGTTTCAAGCAAGTAGGGAAAAAATAATAAATGCATAAATGATTGAAAAGTCATTTTTTGATCTGACTTAGAAAACTTCCAGACCATTTTATTGTTCCATAAACTCAAGTCATGGTCCAAGTGTTATAAACCTGTGACTTAGGGATTTGAGTTCTGAAAATGTATAACTTCAATTGTTTTATGTTTGTGTCAATTTGTCTTTAACTTCAAAAAAACCTCTATGTAAAAATATAAAATTGTTTAACATGCAGAAATTGATTGTTATTAAAAATTTAAAGAAAATTTATTTTTTAAAAAGAGAATATGTGAATACTGAAGTTAAAATTTTACAAGACTCTTAAAGAATGTATGCAAGCTTTAGTCTTGTTTTCTCAGTGATACAAATTAAGAACTAATTCCAAATACCCCATTCCCAAGGGTCAACGTTACCACATTGTGAGAGTAGCCAATGTGATGAAATGGAATCTCTCAAGATTGGGAAATAAAAATCCTGGGTTCAAATCCTGTTATTTTTTAGCTATTTATTCCTTGTGTAATCTTGGTCAAGTCATTCACTCTCATGGACTTGGAATTCATGTCTGTAAAATAAGGAAATTGAATTCAATGACCTCTGATTCCAATTCTAAAATTGTAGTAGTACTGAAACCTCATTGTTCTTGTTTTTCAGTCATTTAGTCATATTCAATTCTTCATGATCCCATTTGGGGTTTCCTTGGCAAAGAAACTGGAGTGGCTTTCACAGAAAAAAGGAAACTGAGGCAAACAGGGTTAAGTATGTAAGGAGGCAATTTGCAGTTGCATTAGTATCCCAGATTTCCCACATCCCTTCCAACACTGATCATTATCCTTTCTGTTCATATTGGCCAGTTTGAAAGGTGTGAGGTGGTATCTCAGAGATGGCTTAATGTTCATTTCTCAGATAAGTCATGATTTAGAGCAAATTTTCATATGACTATGATCACTTTGATTTCCTCATCTGTAAATTACCTGCACGTATACTTTGACCATTTGTCAATTGGAGAATGGCTTATTTTTATAAATTTGACTCAGTTCTCAATATATTTTAGAAATGAATCCTTTGTCAGAAATACTAGATGTAAAAATGTTTCCCAATTTACTACATTTCTTTTGATTTTGTTACAGTGGTTTTCTGTGCAAAAGCTTTTTAATTTAATGTAATCAAAATCATCTAGTTTGTTTTTAATGATGTTCTCCATCTTGTCCTTGGTCATAAACTGCTTCCCTTTCCATAGATCTAATAGGTTAACTATTCCTTGACCTCTTAGTTTGCTTATAATATTGTCTTTTATGCCTAAGTCCCATATCCATTTTGATCTCATCTTGGTATATGGTGTGAGGTGTATATTGGATACTATCTTCCAATATTCCCAACAGTGTTTATCGAGAAGAGAATTTTTATCCAAAGAGCTGGACTCTGGGTTTACCAAACAGCAAATTACTATAATCATTTCCTGCTATCTCTTTTACACCTAGTCTATTCCACTGATCCACCACTATATTTCTTAGCCAATACCAGACAGTTTTGATGACTGATGGCATAAATTTAGATCTAGTAGGGCTAAGTCACCTTCTTTTGCATTTTTTTCATTAAATCCCAGGAAATTCTTGACATTTTATTTCTCCATATGAATTTACTTATAATATTTTCTAACTCATTAAAGATTTTTTTTTTATTTTGATTGTTAGGGCACTAAATAAATAATTTAATATTGGTACAATTGTCATTTTTTATTATATTTGCTTGGCCTATTCATGAGCAGTTGATGTTTGCCCAGTTATTTAAATCTGATATTATTTGTGTGAGGAATGTTTTGTAATTGTTTTCATAAAGTTTCTGAGTTTGGTGCTCAGCAGGTATAATCTCAGGTATTTTGTATTGTGTGGGGTTACTTTGAAAGGATTTTTTTGTTTTATTTTTTTCCTGCTGTATCTTGCTAGTCATATGTAGAAATGTTGAGGATTTATGAAGATTTATTTTATAACCTGTGACTGTGCTAAAGTTGCTTATTGTTTCTGGTATTTTTTTAGATATTTTTTTTTGGGGGGGATTCTGTAGGTATACCATCATGTCATCTGCAAAGAGTGAGAATTTTTGTCTTTTCCTTCCTGATTCTAATTCCTTCAATTTCTTTTTCTTCTTCTTTTCCTGAAGTTAACATTTCTAATATAATAATGAATAGTAGTGGTAATAATGGGCACCCTTGTTTCATCCCAGATCTTATTGGGAATGCCTCTAAGCTTATCCCCATTCCATATAATGCTTGCTTATGGTTTCAGATAGATATTGCTTATTATTCTAAGTAACAATCCATTTATTTCAATGCTCTCTAGTGATTTTAGTAGGAATGGGTACTGTATTTTGTCAAAGACTTTTTCAGCATCTTTTGATATAATCATAAGATTTCTGGTAGGTTTGTTATTGATGAAATTAATTATACTAATAATTTTCCTAATATTGAACCAACCCTGAATTCCTGGGCTAAACACTACTTGTTCATAATGTATTATCCTAGTCATAACTTGATGTGATCATTTTGCTAAGATTTTATTTTAGATTTTTGCATATTTATTCATTAGGGAGAGAGGTCTATAATTTTTTTTCTGTTTTGACACTTACTGATTCAGGAGTTATGCAGAGTTCCATATTCACCTATTTTTCAAAAGCTTTTATATAGAATTGGACTCAATTGTTCCTTAATTATTTGATAAAATTCACTTGTGCATCCATCTGGTTCTAGAGGTTTTTTTCTTAGGGAGTTCATCAATTGCTTGTAGAATTTCTTTTTCTGAGATAGGTTTATTTAGGTATTTAATTTTCTTTTCATTTAAACTGGGCAACTTAAATTTTTCTAAACATTCATCCATTTCACTTAGATTGCCAAATTTATTGGCATACAGTTGTGCAAAATAATTCCAATTTATTACTTTAATTTCCAATTCATTGCTATTGAGTTCATTTTTTTCATTTATGGTACTAGCAATTTGGTTTCCTTCTTTCTTTTTCTTAATTAAATTAACCAGAATTTTATTAATTTTATTGTTTTTTCATAAAACCAGCTCTTGGTTTTATTAATTAGTTCAATAGTTTTCTTGCTTTCAATTTCTCCTTTAATTTTATAATTTCTAATTTGATATTTAATTGGAAGTTTTTAATTTGTTACTTCTCTAATTTTTTTAGTTGCATGTTTAGTTCATTGATTTCCTCTTTCTCTAATTTATTCATGTAAGCATTTAAAGATATAATATAGCCCCTGATCTAGCCTTTGCTATATCCCATAAGTTTTGGTGTGTCGTTTTTTATTGTCATTATCTAGGGTGAAATCATTAATATTTTTCTATAATTTTTTATTTGATCTATTCTTTCTTTAAAATGAGTTTATTTAGTTTCCACTTAATTTTAGGTCTATCTGTCCCTGGCCCATTATTGCATGTGATTTTTATTGCATTATGATCTGAGAAGGATGTATTCACTATTTTGGCCTTTATGCAATTTATTATTTTTCAATTTTTGTGTAAGTGCTATGTACTGCAGAAGAAAAAAAGTATATTCCTTTCTATCCCCATTCAAATTTCTCCAATGGCCTATTGTACCCAGATTTTCTAACAATCTATTTGACTCCTTAACTTCCTTCTTGTTTATTTTATAGTTAGATTCATCTCAATCTGAGAGCAGGAGGTTGAGGTCTCCCACTAGTAGAGTTTTGCTGCCTATGTCTTATTATATCATTTGTTGCATACATATTTGGCATTGAAATTGCTTCATTTTCTATGGTACCTTCTAGGAAAATATAGTTTATTTCCTTACATCTTTTAATGATATCTAGTTTGCAGCTCCTTTGTCTTAGATAAGGATTGCTACCCCTTCTTTTTAAACTTCAGCTGAAGCAAAATATATCTTGCTCCAACTTTTTACCTTTACTCTATATGTATCTCTTTGCTTCAAATAAATTTCTTGTAAGCAGCATATTGTAGGATTCTGGTTTTTAATTCACTCTGCTTTTCACTTATGTTTTATGGGAGAGTTCATCCATTCATGTTCAATGCTATAATTACTAACTCTTTATTGCCCTCCATGCTATCTTCCCTCTGCTTGTATTTTTCCCTTTTTCATTTTATCCATATTGCCCAGTTTTTTTTTGTTTCTGAATACCATCATCTTCTGTTTACTCACATATATCCAACCCCCTCCCCTTTCTTTCACCTTTCCCCTTGACCCTTCTTCCTTTCCTTCCTTCTGTTAGTTCCTCTTTACCAACCTCCCTTTTCCCCTTTTAATACTTGAAATGTATGATAAGTTTCTTAACTTAACTGAGTGTATGTATGTTAATTTTAAGCCAAATCTGATGAGAATAAGATTTAGGCAGTTGTCAGCTCCTCCCTCCTTCCCCTCTATTGCAATAAGTCATTTTTATGTCTATATGTAATGTGTTTTTCTTTATTCAATCTCCTCCATCCTCCCATCTCTTTACTGTCCCCATTTCTAAGGAGGTATTGCTTTAAAATCATTCGATCAGAGTCATGGTTAAGTCAGGAGTGTACATTATTTCTGACTAAGTATGTTCTCCCTAATAGATTTACAATTCTTTAGAGTTATGAGAATCTTTCTCATAGGTAGGGATATAGCCAGTTTTGATATTAGTGGATAGCATTTTTTCTTTTACCCACTTTTGTAAAAACCTTTTCATGTGTCTCTTAAGTCTCCTATGAGAAGTCTAATTTGCCTATTTAGCTCTAGTCTTTTCATCAGGAAAAGTTAGACGTCTCCTTTTTCATTAAATGTTCATCTTTTCTCCTGGAAGAGAGGCTCAGTTTTGTTGAATAGTGCATTCTTGGCTTTATTCCAAACACCCTTACTATTCAGAATATTGCATTCCATGCCCTTTGATCCCTTAATGTTGATGCAACCAGGTCATGTGTAATTCTTACTGTGGTTCCTTGGTATCTAATTTATTTATTTATGGCTTCTTTCAGGATTTTGTCTTTTATCTGATAGTTCTGGAATTTTGTCACAATATTCCTTGGTGTTTTCATTTTGCCATCCCTTTCTGGAGGGGATCAATGTATTCTTTCAATAACTATTTTTCCCTCTGGTTCCATGATGTCAGTACAATTTTTCATCACTACCTCCTGTAATATTATGTCCAGGCTTTTTTTCTCTTCAATATTTTCAGGAAGCTCAATGATTCTTAAGTTGTTTCTCCTAGATCTTTTCTTAAGATCAATGGTTTTGCCAATGAGAAATTTAACATTTTCTCTTTTGGTTTTGTTTAACATATTTTTATTGTATCATGAAGTCATTAGTCTCCACAGACTCCATTATGTTTTTGAGAGAAGAATTTTATTCATTTACCTTTTGCAACTACTTTTCCAATTGGTGAATTCTATTTTTGAAGCAGATTTCCATTTGTCCAATTGAAATTTTAGGAGAATTGTTTTCTTTTTGCATTTGACTAATTGAGGTTTTGAGAGAGTAATTTTCTTTTTGCATTTGTCCCATTGTATTTTCCAAGGATTTGCTTTCTTGTTGCAAGATGTTAATTTTCTCTTGGGTTTCTATTCCCAAACTTGACGAATGATTTTTAAACTCCTTCCTGATTTCTTCAAGGAAATCTTTCTAAGCTGGAGACCAAATCATATTCTCCTCAGTAGCTCTAGTTCTCTATTAGTTAGGGTTTTTGCCTTCTAAGTAGTTTCCTATGGACCCCCATTTCTACTGTCCTTTCTACATTTTCCTAAGATCTTGTGTTTGGGGAGGCACTGGTTCACAGAGGTTTAATATTGAGATCCCAGAGCCAATTGTTCACTTGATTAGTAACTTTAAGTGGGCCAGCCATTTTGGGGGTGCTGGTTACTTTCTTTGGAGTGTCTGTGACCTTGATTTGAGGCCCTCTCCT